>NC_092719.1:18488123-18788123 GCF_047496885.1 Scyliorhinus torazame | reverse complement strand
AACTGTGCTAATAGTTCAATAAAACACATTGAACTCACTTCAAAGTCTGGAGCATCTTTTACTCAAAACTGCATCAAGTGGCAGCTTGTGTTATTCCAAATTACATAACACAACACTGACAGGACAATTGACGCTGTGGCTCATCATTCACATTTTTGGTCTTAGCTATGGCTGTCTGAGATGCATGAGGTTGTGAGCAGAGGCCAGCAGTCTTAACCCGAGAGAGGGTAAGATGGGGTAAAACATTTAAAAAATGAATCAATTACAACTTGTCAGAAACCTGGCAGAGGAAAACCTCCTATCCCTGATTTGCACTCACTGAGTGACAGAGAGTTCCTTGTATGTTTTTTAAATGAATATCATGACAAATCAGGACACACAATTAGGAGCAGCCATTGATCCCGATGCAATCTCACAAACTGCTTCCCTGCACATCACCAATCAATTAAAAAGAATTTCACATAGTTACCCGAAGCTCACTATGTGCCGTCCGTTTTGCTTGCCTGTGGGGTACAAAGACACTACATGAATCAAACCACAGCAATGCTCATCCTAGGTTACAGAAAGAGTAGCTTGATATGCATACCAGGCAACAAGATCTGGTAAGAATTCAGGGCTCAACTAAAATTGAACTGCTGCAAATTTAATCCATCTCAAAATGATTATTCTTTGTGGTGAAGGTTAATGACTGTAATGAGGTGGCAGGCCTTCATATTCTTGGACAGAATTGAACGTATCCGACCATTAGAATCCAACTTCTCTGCCACTACAACCGGACTCATTTCTTGATATTGGTACTTTGGCCATTGATCCGCTGAACATTGTTCTCATCCCATCTTACTCCTTTTTGCATCTTCAAAGTCTTGAAATCCAGATTTATTGCAGTGTAGTTTGCCACGACTCATATTTTCTCAGGACCTCAAAATTCCACGTTTCCGATGCTCACTTCTTCTCACAAGTCGCGGATAATTGGGGGGGGGAGGGGACAGTCAGGAAAGTGGAGTTGAGACCATCAGCAGGCATAAAGGGCTGAATGGCCCACTCCTAAATCCTCTGTTCCAAGCTTGGGATCACCTACATTTCAACTAACCAATCTCTTTCATCAGCCAGATACCCAAATTCAATGCCAAATATTGTTGGGAGTGGGGCTACCTTCAACTAAAGGCTCAATTTTCACCAGCACAAACCGGATACATAACCTGCCGTGCAGCTGGAGGTCAAGTGCCTTTCTTTCAAAATCACTATTAACGCCAGCCTCTCTTGTGATCCAGCCTGTGCTTAGTTAACCCAAATAATACGATGAGCACATATCTTTTGCTTTCACCGCTTAATTTTAATTCATCTTATTAGAGGAACATTTTAGATATTTGTGTAACCTCCTTGACTCTTTGCTTATTTCTCCCTAATTAATAGATCTGACAACCATCATCAAAATATAATTATCATTGCTCTTGGTCTGAGAGTCCATCTGCTTTGTAAGAATGACAAGGCCATAAGCTACAGTTAATTTTTTTTGGATAGCTATAAAAGTTATTGCAATAAATACACTAATCAGCAGAATGGATTGGGAAGCCTACGGGAAGAAATTAAGCTTTAAATATTTCACATGGTATCTTCTGAACGTGCAATTCAGCTGATGAGAACTACTTTCGCCGCGTCTAAAAGACAATTACTCAGTGGATATGCAAATGTATGAAAGTCGTGGCGTCCGCAGCACAAGTAAAAATAAGTTAAAAGCATTTACTTTGGAAAGGAAGCAAGCAGGTAAAACTACAGTGAGAAACTAATAATATATGAAGAATATATGTGAACCCTACATTGGTCGAAGCAAAGAAATATGAAGGGCTTTTATGCATTAAAAATAATTACTCATAAAATATCAAATTATCTGAAGATGTACTGCAATTAGAGCAATGTCCCGAGGTAAAACTGATTAAGATGGTTTAGGGAGGTTCTTCAATATTTTGCAAGCAAAGGCATTGTGTTTTCAGTCGAGAATGTTCTACTTCAGACTGTTTGCGTGTGGAGCATAAATAAATTAAAAGGCCCACGTGCAAAGTTTCACTGTGACAATCTGTATTTTGATTCAGATGTTCAAGTGAAAGGCAATTGCCCACAGTGCAGGACACCAAGGTTAAAGAGATTGGGGAGAAGCTAGTTGAAATGTAGGTGATCCCAAGCTTGGAACAGAGGACTTAGGAGTAGGCCACTCAGCCCTTTAAGTCTGCTCCACCATTTAAAAAAGTCATGGCTGACTCCACTTTCCTGTCTGCCCCCCATAATCCACGACTTGTAAGAAGATGGGAGGGTCAGAAGCTTGGAGTTTTGAGTCCTGAGAAAATGTGAGTCACGCCAAACTACACCGCAATGAATCTAGATTTCAAGACTTGAAGATACAAAAAAGCGGAAGATATGGTGCTAAACTGGGATGAGAACAAGGTTCAGAGAATCAATGGCCAAATTAGCAATATGAAGAGATGTGTCAGGTTGCAGTGGGAAAGAAGTTGGATTCTAGTAGTCAGATAAGGCTTACATTCAATTCTGTCTGAGGGCATGAGAGTGGTGTTGAAAGACACTCCCCAGATTTAGCAGGGTGCGAATAAAACCCTGACAGATGCTCATCCTTTACTGCTATGTAACAGTATTGAAAAAGAAATTTCCAAAGAAGCTGTGCATATCTTTTGAAACAATGCTTTACTAATAAACCAGATTGCTGATATTGATTGCAGACAGCCTTGTCATTGTTGCTGAAGTCGGTTGCCTACCATTGCTTTTTACTGGGGAATGGTAAATGATGCAGTCTGACCAATAGGAAATAAAGTCCTTTCTATGTCAAAAGCTGTGGACTGAAAATTAGTTCCTGTGCACAATGGGCATCAGATAAATGTGCTGCCACCTTATTTCCTGCACTGTAAATTCTATAATTCTAAAAAACACTTGGGATAGAGAAGGAACTCCAGATTCATAGATGCGGTGCTGGAAGTTCCAGTGGTGGAACTGGACAGGTGGAGATGTTATGGCATCTTGGGATCAGGTGGCCCTCAGGGACAATACTCAGATGGTTTGTGAGTGGGTGACAGTGCTTGGGTGTCTGAAACAGAACACTACAGTACTGGTGAAGAGGCCCCTTCGCTTGATCTGAAGCTCACATCCACCAGCTCAGATATTGCCATTACACATACCTCTGAGGCTGGAGAGTTGGAATCAGCACGTGGTGAGTTGCCAGGTGTGAGTGGGCTGTAGGGGTAAGGGATGGTTAATGTGCCAGCTCATCAGAGGGTGAAGTCATTGACCTGTACTGCTACAGGAGACTCAAATTTCAATGGGCTGCACACAGGGGAATGCTGATCGGCATGCAAATGGAATGGAGTGGATTGATTGACCTGCCAGACAGCCATTGTTATTGTCAAGGAGCATGCAGGAGTTTGGCTCCAACTTCACAAAGGACATTATACAGATCTTGCACTCTCCGTGGACACTAATACCTCATTACATCATACTGTAGGACCAGAGGCATTCCTACTGCTGCCCCCCCGCCCCCTCCTGTTGCAGTCATTGTGTGCACAGGTCACCAACCCATCTGTCATCGCTGTGAGAATGCAGTCACAATCCCTGCTAAATCCAGGTACGTACCACATCATCTCCAACAACGTTTCACAGCAATCTCAGATACTCTGCGATAGCAGAAGTTATTAAAACTCACCATCCGCCAGCTGGGTGCTTGGCCCATCTTGCAATTGAAAACCTGATTTTTGGTGAATGATGTGGAAGTGCATACGATTGGGCAATGGGTGTCACAGCCATCTGCAGGGGTAGTGTGACATGAGGATAACATCCATTCAGTTGCTTTTGGCACACACAGAGGACTCCCAAACAGGCACTTGACCCAAACTGCAAGCTATAACAGCTGACAGCACAGTGCAAACACACTGCAATGGAGGGATGAATTTTGTATCTCGTGTGTTTAAATTTCACTGATGTTCTTATGACTATCTAATTCTTTTGAGTTCAGAAAATGCAGAAAGCAGAAGGAGGTCAAGTGTATTCCTGGCTCGAAGGGCATGCAAACAGTGAAAGCCATCACTCCCAACCCTAGAAATATCCAATGTCTTTTGAAATCAGTCATTGTTGAATATTAATCATAGAACATACAGTGCAGAAGGAAGCCATTCAGCCCATCGAGTCTGCACCGACGCACTTAAGCCCTCACTTCCACCCTATCCCCATAACCCCTCCTAACCTTTTTGGACTCTAAGGCAATTTAGCATGGCCAATCCACCTAACCTGCACGTCTTTGGACTGTGGGAGGAAACCGGAGGACCTGGAGGAAACCCACGCAGAGAACGTGCAGACTCCGCACAGACAGTGACCCAGCAGGGAATCGAACCTGGGACCCTGGCGCTGTGAAGCCACAGTGCTAGCCACGTGTGCTACCATGCTACAAAAAAGCTAATTTTTTGTTATGAAATTGCAACATTGCATTAGATTACTATTTACAGAGCTAGATGGACAATCTCATCTGGATTTTACCTAAATGTTTGTTTATTTACTTGTCAGATGCAACAGGATTGAGAGTTGTAAAGGAGAAATTGAGGATAGGCATCCATAAGTACTTAATTTCAGAGGGTGGCCTACAGCTGGAATAGGTTAACAGGAAAAGGAGTTGAGGGAAAGACATTGAATCATTTAGGAAACAGCTGGAGAGTGTAATGGAAAGTTGATAGGATTGTTCATGTGAGAATATGAGAACAAAATCTTGATTGTCTTCTTCATCCAAAAATATCTTGTGCTATTTATATTTCTTTACTGCAATATACGTTACCCTTCGGATGGAATCCATTGTAAACAATTTTTATACACGACTGGTGTAGCCTGTAATTCATCTGGACAATAATGTTTTTTTGTGTATGTATGATTGCAATGTCACAAATTGCTTTTGCTTGGCCCACGCAAGCCACAGGGCACTTCACAGAAAACATATTAAACTTTCCCACCAAAAATTGAAAGTTTCTGTTCGTAGACATAGCTCTGACCTTTTGCACAAAGATGCAACTCAGAGTTCAAGGTGATGCAATCTGTACAGATTTAAAAATATTCAATATCTGATTCAAAATTTTAATTATTTGAGGTCCTATCCCTGAGCAAACTGTGGGCCCTTAGACCCAAATCATGAGCAGGCTCACTCTCCAGTGTCAGCTTCTGCATTATATATTTTTTTGAAATAAATTGTCCACGTGCATCGGCAGAGGACATTATGACTAACTATGTACATTTATGCAATCTCAAAGTGAAACACAAATGGTCCAGAATTTCCTCCTGGTGCCAGCCAGTTTGCGGGAATTGTCTGGCTGAGGTAAAGACAGCCATGGGCTCCATCACCTAAACCTGGACATGTGTGTTCAAATTTACATGATAACAAGTGCAACGCTGGAATACCAGGTGGTGCGGGGGGTGGGGGTTCAAAGTCGGCTACCTGACGCAAGTTGCACTCAAAGTTATGCTTATTTTCTGAAGTGAAGTTATGGTTCATGTTTATGCTCAAATTTAATTTCATAATCACAATTACAAAATCTCCCGTGGAGCAAGGCTATTGGGCGGCATGCAGAATACAATGGTATTTCTTCTTCCTTGAAGTATATCAAAGAATATTTTTTATTGCGGAGTGGTAATTTGGGACAATTTTATTACTGCAGCTGAGGTTGGGTTTTTCTGGACCTTCTGTGGCGTGTTTCCCACGGCAGAGGGGGCTATCCATTGACAGCCTGTGCCATCTTCTGGGCCTGCCGAAGTCTACGCCGTTTTGCATGGCTCGTCAGCTCTACCGCAGGGGAACTCACCGTAGGGGGGCGGGGGGAAAATCGCCTCCGGCGGGACCAGGAGACCCTGCCGGTGGGAATGGCTGGAAAATCCCACCCCGGGTTTATCACCAAAGTTGGGCATTTTTAGTAATTGTCTCCTCCACTACCTGTGCGCATCGCAATTTTAAATAACTGAAATTACTTTTTAAAAAAACTATACAGAACCATTCGCCAATTTCACTGGTATGCAACAGTCACTTTCTTAGAATATTCAATATCTTTTAATGTTTAAAAGCTTTTAAAATATGTCTGGTTCGTGTCATTGCTATTAAAGCTCAATTTTGAGGGACTCAAGAGAGTTCCAAACATTACTGGAAACTGACAATGGTGATCAATTTGATCTGGGGTGTGACCAGTTATGTGGGTGGGGATTTCTAAAGTGACATTTTTGAAACCAGCGGAAATGTGATTTGGATTTCCCCATAACTGGAAACAAGCCACAAGGACATTTGGCATTTGTTATCTTTCCTCATTGCAAATGGGTTTCTCGATCGGAAAGCGGGAAACAGAAAAATGATGGTCGTCGTATTTGGTTCTTCTTACTGAAACAGTCATCAGTTTTCATTTACTAACCTTGCAAAGTCCAGATCTGCCTCCCGAGACATGGTGATGTTGGTCAGGTTCTGCTGCAGTACAAATATGTTCCTGCACATCTTCTTGATCCCTGATTCACTGATCCGCTTGAAATACTGTGCACCATTGATCAAAATGCAGGAAATCAGGTGGCCAAGGCCTATATGGGGGGTGGGGAGAAGAGGAGAGAAAAACAGTGAATGACTCCCAGAATTAACCTTTTGATATTAGTCACGAAGCATCACAGAAAAAATGCAGAAAGATACACAAGGGACTGTCCACACTCTTGATATCACCTCAGCTGTCCAGCTTGAGATGCTAGGTCACTGAAAGAACAGTTTGCATCCAGCATTTCGCTCCATCATCAGCCGATCACCAACTCTACCACCACCATCCCCAACACCAATAAGACGTCGTTGCTACTTTTAAAAATATATTTTTTATCCTTCCTTTCTTGCAGCAAGGGAAGACTGTTTCTCTTGAGTGCTAGCAACCTTCTCGTTCCAGCCCAAGCAGTAATTATTTTTGTATGAGCTCAGTGAATATCTAAAAACTATTTGACATTCAAATCAGAGTCTTTTATCATCTGCCATTTACACAGTTTGGAGGTGCTTCACCCTGACCCCTTAATCAAAACTGCTGCTGCAACTGCCTTGGCTGTTTAGCACAAGGCTAAATCGCTGGCTTTGAAAGCAGACCAAGGCAGGCCAGCAGCACGGTTCGATTCCCGTAACAGCCTCCCCGAACAGGCGCCGGAATGTGGCGACTAGGGGCTTTTCACAGTAACTTCAGCCTACTTGCGACAATAAGCGGTTTTCATTTCATTTTCAGTGCCAGTACACTACGCCCTTCCCCGCCATGCCTGGAGCATTACCTCTCTCTGATTCGCATTGCATAATGATTACAAGTAGGAACTATAGCTTATTTTACCCTTCCCTCGCTTAGCAATACACAGATCCATTGTAGCTATGCTACCCTAACTCCACACAGGAAATTGCACCAAGAACAACCTGGTTCATATGCTTTAGACTTCAAGGTCACAGCTTTCAAACATGAAATAAATAAACTGCTCCCGTTGTCAAATTTAGCATAATTTTCTAAAATTTTGGAACGGTCTATGCTTCATTTCCTTTGACTTAGTACACCCTCCCTCAAAAGGCATGGAAGCACAGTGTTTGAATGTTTTCAAGGCAGAGGTAGTCAGATTCTTGATAGACAAGGGGATGAAAGGTTTCTGGGGTATGTGGGAGATTACAGTCAGATCAGCCATGATCTTATTGAATAGCAGAGCAGGATTGAATGGTTGAATGCCTAACTCATATGTTCGTATGGCACCAATATTTCCTGTATTCTCCTCATTAGTTCCTTCAGAAATTACAAGAACAAATCTTGTCCCGTCCCTCACCCTCCCATAGCTTTTTAAAAATGTATTTTCTAAAATGTGCTAGCTCCATAATGTGGTTCTCATAATTCACTGATCTTAGTCTTGGAACCATTCTTGCTGTTGTCACTCAATTCTTCCTAATGCCCCTTGTGTTTTCCCATCAGGGTTCTGCCATCTGGTAATGTATCTTTGAGAGAAAATCCAGCAGCTCTGTAAAGTAAACGGAGGAATTTGTAATGATGAAATTGGTAACAGGATGAGCTCTGACTGCAGCCCTACATCAATGGCGAAGTCAAATAAATGAGAATGCCCAATATTACACTGTGGATGTAACTGCGCAATATATTTTAAAAACTCCATAGGGTTTGCTTTTATACTCATTTGCCCAGATTTCCTATCTTATCCTAAAGACAGTAGCTCAGAAATGGGCTCAGCGGTGCCACCAGGAATGAACCAGCACTGGACTTCAAGCTGTCATTTGCTTCAGCGTTAATCCTGCCACAAATGGAAAGATTAACGTGTTTGGGTAAACTTGTACGGATAAGCAGAACAGTCTAGCCTCCAACACCAGAATTATACTGTGGGAGATCTTGTAGGAAGGCAGTCAAATAAACCCCCATAAATGAAACACAGATGAGGTAGCTGTGGGGATAACCATTATTACCAATAGGCTGATTTCACATTTATCTCAAATTGGCTGTCATGTTTGCCGACACCAGCGACTGCTCTTCAAAAATAATTAATTGGCGATAAAGTGTTCTGAGGATGTGAAAGGTGTTTCTTTAATGTGAACTTTTTCCCCTCTCTGTCTTATTTAGACACATTCACTATTCAATCCTAGCTGTTTGTTATTCACACATTACATTCCTGCTACAGCACCACAGAGGCTATCATGTTGCATAAAGTGTTTAATTATCTCCACTTCAAACATTTTGGTCATGATGCCCATTTGTGTCCAGATAGCCTTTTCACAATGCAACAGCAGCTGAATTTTCTCTGAAAGGAAATTCATAAAGGGGACAAAAAGACAATGCAAATGTGCTGTTACATTGTCAACCAACTGGGAGGCAGTGCATAATTTAGTTCATAATTGTTGCTTGCCTGTCATTGTACTTGAACATGACTGTAATTCAATAATGGAGGTTTGTCAGCTGGTGTCAATAATCTAACAGTAGTTTCAGCAATTGATTTTTTGGTGGATTAATAACTGAACGTCAATGATCAGAAAGCAATCTTGATGCAACCGCATTTAGTCATATTGTTTCAGTTTCAATGTATTTACCTTCGAAAATGTATTGGAACTTGTGTTGCTGCAGGCTGCCACTCATCGCTTCCTCAATGGCGCTGATGTCTTTGTTCAGTCGCACCACCAGAGGGTCATAATCCATGCTTTCTGCATTCGCAACGATGGCATAGTTTCCTTGCTTGGCCAGTGGGATTAAATAGTGAAAGCAATGAACTCTGAGGAAACAAGGGGGAATGGTGAAGTTGCTGCAGCTGAAATGATGAGCCAAATGCCAAATCGCCGCTGGAGAGAAAAGCTATTATTCAGGAATGATGTGCACAGAATATAGTGTTTTCCAAGGCCGATGGCTTCTATTATCACCACTCAGCCTTGATCTAATGAAAAAAGTTTGTCCCCAGCTTAATTAGTATTTGTGACCAATTCATCAGTAGCAATAAGTTGTTAATTACTGACACTGGGGCTGGTTCTCCGACAAAAGGAGAAATCTTATCTGCATCATGATAACATTCTGGGCAACAATCAGCCTGTCAAAGGAAGAGTTGAAAAAAATCAACAGGACTGTTCAAATTCAATTGGATTATATAATGGTTACATTTATAAAATAATTTCACACACACTGATAGTGTTGGAGGTTATATTTACAATGCTGTACAGAGTGCCATTTACAGCCTTTAATATTTGTGACACATATAGGGTAAGCAATGACTAACTCCAATAAGAAAAGGCCAAGCCACTTTCTCCTGATATCCAATAGCATCACCATTGTTGAGTTCCCATTCACAACATTTTTCATAATGGCAAAGGTGGATCATCATTGAACTTAATTTATTTAGATGAAGCAGTCACCACAACAATCAAGAAACCCAACACTAATAAGTGCAAAGCAATCGTTCCATCAGTGTCATGCCACTGAACTCGACGTTCATCATTTCTGAATTTCCCTTTAAATTGTACATCATCCTGATTGGGATATACATCACTGTCCCTTCGTGGTTTCTGGGTCAACATCCTGGAATGTTCTACTTAACACCATTGTGTGGTCACGATCAGCACAAGGACTGAGATGATTCAAGGAGCTGGTACACGGCTACCTGCTCCACCCTTGACTGATAAAATCTGCTGAAAATAGATAATTGGTCATAGCTTTTTGTGGTACTCTGTCTTGTCCAAACTAGCTTCTGCTTACATCACATAAGTGACATCAAACCACTGTGAAACACTTTGTAGAGCCTGAAGGTGGGTAAGGGCTGTACAGAAATCAAAAGCCACATGGCTGTGGAGAAAGGCTGATACAATTAGTCCGTAGTCTTCCTTGCCACCCTCCAAATCATAGAGTCCCCACCTTCCCAGAAATATAACATAGCTGTTGTCGTGCTACAGTAAAAGCCTGTGCGTGAGAAGGTTCTTCTCGGATACGTGAAGGCCCTGTGACAGTTTGGGTGATGGGTCTGTTATTCAAATGCAATGTTATCATTGTTAAACCAACTCTAATATTTGTCATATACACAGGATGTGTGTTATACACACACAAGGTTAATTAAGCACAAGACAGCGTGAGCAATAGCACAGTCAACAGTACAATCAAGGTGTTTGAATGGATTACAGGGGTGCCATGGCGACAACTACTACATCCAAGATGGCTAATAAACAGGATCTCTGTAACCTGGATTTTATTTTAAGCTCATCAAAGCATGTGCCGCATTCTGACTTCCTTCTTTTGCATCTTAATGCCCCACGCATTCTGACCTTTACAACTCTTCTGGGCCGATGTAATCTTTTCACATTGGCATTTCTGAGGGGGAGGGAGTGGCACTTGAAGAGTCACTCAGCACCTTTGGCATGCTTTCTTACTAATCTCTCTTCTTCTCATGCTATTGAAGCCTGTTCCACTGCACCAGATCCACTTGTTCACATTTCAGGCCCCTCTGTGTCTTACTATTTGATGTTGGTAGTATTTCAGTGCCATCTCCTGTTGTTTTAAGTAGTTTAAATGTTATTCTACTCCTATTTTATCGCCTAGAATCGAAAAATGGTGCAAAACAAAAAAGGACCATTCGGTCCATCGCACCTGTACTTTTCTTTTTGCAAGTGCTGCCTAACTAGTCCCATTCCCCTGTATCGAGTATTTATCCAGTTCCAGAATTGGTCACAATGCACCAGCCAGGGTTTAATCAGGTTTTAATAAAAGTTTTGCATAACTTCTTTGCTTTCATGCCTCTGTAATAGCAATCCTTCCCTATGCCTTCTTGAAAGACCTTCTGAATTTGCCTTGCCACCTTCAAATACTTCAGTGCATACATCCCTAGGTGTCTCTGCTCTTGTGCTCCCTTTAAAATTGTACAAACTAGCTTATATTGGCTCTCCATATTTTACTTAAGAAAATTAATCCTCTGAATGATTTTTCTTTCTCATCCTTTTTTTTAGTTCCTTAAATATTGTTCATCTTCCACTGTTTCTAGTTTTAATGAGAAGTTACACCTGACGTTTTAACTGGTTTGTGCTAACAGCTGCAACTGTTCAACCCACTGCATTTCTGACTTCCACTTTGAAAATGTATTTTGTTACTTAAAACATGTCCATCGATGGGACTGCTTCAAATAAAAATAATCTCTTTCTGAGGGATTTAGATGGCAAATAGAATGGTCTTCAAGTTCGTTCTACATTACAGTGAGATTGATTTTTTAAAATGTCTTCCAGCTATAATTGTTTCTTACAGATTTAATTTCACATTCTATGCTTTAATCCAATAAATATTTGATTAAAAAGCAGTGAACTCAGCATCTGAACTTGAGGTGGCAGAAATGAAATGGGGAGTGGGAAAGAGGAGGAAGAGAAGGTAGTTAGAAAAGGCGAGAGCTTAACTTTGTTCTCTAATGGGGGTCTTGAAATGTATTCGTACAAAACTACGAAGTTACGTCTCAGATTTTTCGCATGCATGGAGCAAGCACTCAGTGTCTTTCCGTCTCTGTCTCACACACTCAGAAATTTACTTTAGCCTGGATTTTTGTGAATCTTTCAAAATGGCGGGTGAGACCCGGATGTGAAATGCCTGCCCCCAATACTGACAGATCTCGTTTTTGAGGAAAGAGGGTGGGGCGTGACTCAATCATGAGGGAAATCCAAACTCAGCAGAGCCATTGTTCAAGTGCAGTGTTCAAACATACCCCATTTTTAAGATAGTAAGGGTCTTAATTGCCAGTGTGGGGTTCATGTTTTTTTTAAAGACTAGACATAAATGATCTTGAAGGGCAGAATGCCTGTAGCACTGTTGTGATGTTGTTTACATCCCTAGCCTGTTGAAAATTAAATAGAAAACAAACTACCTATGTCAGTGGGAGTTGAAAAACTCTGGTCTAGCAATTACAAAAGCTTTTTGTTGCCATTTCCCCAAGGTTATCATTATGTCATTCTGAATGCTTGGAAGCCATAATTATCTGAGCAGGATGGGGGTTCTAAATTCACAGTTTGATCGACAGCTCAAAGTGGTTATTAAAGGGTTAGCTGTCTTTGATGAGAGATTATGAGTAGAAGTTTGTATTTACAAGGGATTAAACACATGAGCAGATTTAAAAGTTTTGAATGGGCTTTCATGAATGGGACTTTTTTTAATATAGTGAAGGATGCAATATATATATTTGGACCTTTATTTTATCTCTATCGTGGTGGGGGTCATGGGTTGGCATGAAATTGGCATGGGGAATGTGCTGGGGAGGGATGATGGGATTTGAGGTGAGAGGACTAGGGGTCTAAAATCTGATAAAACAATTGGGATGAAGTCTCTGAAAACAGAGGTGGGATGTTTAAAATGACCACCTCAGCACTCAGCAGCGCCTGTGGCTTTCGCCGATCTATGTCCAGGGTGGCAGCCCCAACTCTATCCTGCCCATGCTGTGGTTGATGGGCACTTTCCACAGATGTGGGTCCGCTGAATCGGGGAACTTCCTGACTTGAGCTACCCACCTCGGGAGCAAAGGTCCGAGCCATAGAGTTCACCATCAGACAGGTTTATCGTCACAATTAAAGTAGCTGCATCACAAGTACTTGTATTTTAATTAAAAGGAATAAAGATTTGCTTCCTTTACAATGTAAATAAATTGGACAAAGCGGCCTGTCAGGTACACCACAGCCCTACTGACTAATTATTTGTTACAATAAGCTATACCTCGGTCAAGTCAACAGTGCATCCCACAATAAAGTCTGCGTCTTGTCAATTATCTACCACAAACAGGTGATGGGCGGGATTCTCCCATCCCGCGGCAGAGTGTCCACGCCGTTGTAAATGCCGTTGCGTTTCATGGCGGCGTGAACGGGCCGCTGCCAGGAGTAATTCTGGCCCTTACAGGGTGCCAACACGGCACTGGAGCAGTTCACGCTTCTCCAGCTGCCGATCCCGGCGCGAACTGGGCGTCGCGGGATCCGCGCATGCGCAGTGGCACCGGCGCCAACGCGCGCATGTGCGGTGGCCACCTTCAACGTGCCGGCCCCGATGCAACATGGTGCAGGAGAACAGGGGCCAGTGTGTAGGAAAAGAGGCTGAGGGACAGAGAGGCCGGCCTGCCGATCGGTGGGCCCCGATTGCTGGCCAGGCCGCATCGGAGCCTCCCCCCCCCCCCTCCCCCAAAGGCCGCCACCCGACCCTTGCACGCAGAGTTCCTGCCGGCTACGAGCAGGTGTGGACGGTGCCGGCGGGACTCAGCGTTTTAACTGCGGCCGCTTGGCCCATCCCAGACCAAGAATCGGCGGACCGGCCGTGTAGAGCAGTCGGTGACCGGCGCCGTTCCAAACACGGTGGCGCCAATGGCGCCGATTCTCCGCTCTGTCGAGAATCGCGTGCCGGCATCGGGGCGGCATGGCCCGGTCGCGGGGATTCCCCGGCCCAGCCCCGGGCTGAGAGAATCCCGCCCGATATGTCAGGGCATTACCGTTGGGTTTCAGCTGAACAGGTGAAGCAATTGGTGCGAATCCAACTTGTGCCAGATTTTGTTTTCAGGAATCAGTTCTTCTCCAAATTTTTCACATTATTTCCTGTCTCTCAAATGTTCTCAACAAATTGTATTTCAGACAACCACTCTGCCATAAAACCATCCCAAAATCACTTTCATCGGAACAGCTAATTCAAAATGATTAGAAAAATCAAAGATTAGAAAAGGTAATTTGCTCCTCCCAAAGTTTGTACCTTCAAGTACTCCAATTCTCGTAACCTGCGGTCAATGCTTTCAGCACCCCAGAGGTCCTGAGTATCCGATAGATTATTCTTGAGACTCATTGCTCCTTTTGGTACCTGATCTGAAGTTTATTGCTCAATATCTTGAACCATATTTGCCAGTAGGATATTATTTCTGCTGGGTTATATTGTCTACATCTGTACACAAATAGAAGCATAGAAAATAGGAGCAGGAGGAGGCCATTCAGCCCTTCGAGATTGCTCCGTCATTCATTATGATCATGGCTGATCATCCAACTCAATAGCCTAATCCCGCTTTCCCGCCATATACTTTGATCCCCGCCATATACTTTAACTGCTTCTGGAAAACCTACAGGGTGCGATTTAACCAAATGGGAACAAAGTCCATAGTGAGCGGGTTTAGCCGCGTGTCCACCGGCGCTCGCAGCGCCGAGAAACTCAAGGCTATAAAATGTGACTCGTGTTTGATAATCGGCCACAATGGGCCACACAGCCATAGTTTTGTGCACTGAGGAGCCCCACTCCCCGGAATTCCTCAGTGTAGTGAGTGATCGGGACGTTATTTAAAAATGGCGTCCTGATCTCGGAGGCACCCAAAGCAACACCTGACACTTCCCCTAGCTCCAATGTACTATGGAACACCCGCACAGGGCATCCCCGGCCGATCGCACCCGTGCAGAAAAGCCAGCTTCGCACCTTGGCAGTGCCAGGCTGATACCCATGTGGCACTGTCAGGGTGACAGGCTGGGAGTGCCATGGTGTCCCGGTGGTATCCTCTGCTCAAAGGACATGCTCCTAGGGGCCTCTCATCCCCTGGGAGACCCCATGAGTGATGTTCCATCTGGTCCCCATTTGTGGAGAGAACAATGAACAGCGCTCACCCGAGGTCTCCGAAGCGAGGGTTTAGATCCTACGCCTCAGCTAACTGAGGAATTTGCACATTAAAGTGAGACTAGCTGTGTCGCTTTAATATGCAGATTTGCTAAGAAATGAACCCGCCCACAATGGGCAGGATTCATATCGCAACGTCTCATGAGATCGTGTTAGATCTTGCGAGACATTACGAGCTGGGTAGATCCCAGGAGCGGGGTCTCCCGCCTTTCATTGGCCACGCTGCATCGCAGTGAGCTGCTTTTCGGGAGCAATGTGACCATTAAATCACGCCAATGATGTTTTGGCCTCAATTACTTCCTGTGGTAATGATATCTACATGCTCACCACTCTCTGGGTGAAGAGATTCCAGACTGTGACCACAGGTGCTGGACACACCCACCATCAGGAACATCCATCCTGCATCTACCCTGTTAGAATTTTATAGGTTTCTATTCTTCTGAATGCCAGCAAATATAATCCTTACCAAATCAATCTCTCCTCGTACTTCAGTTCCGCCATCCCAGGAATCAACCTTTGCTGCACTCTTTCTAGAGCAAGAACATCCTTCCTCAGCTAAGGAGACCAAAACTGTGCACAATATTCCAGGTGTGGCCTCACTAAGGCCTTGTATAATTGCAGTCAGACATCCCTGCTCCTGTATTCAAATCCTCTTGCAATGAAGGCCAACATACCATTTGCCTTTTATCCTGCCTGCTGAACCTGCAGGCTTGCTTCAGTGACTGGTGTATAAGGACACCCAAGTCTCATTGCACATTCTCCTCTCCTAATTTATGGCCATTCAGATAATAGTCTGCCTTTTTTTATTCTACCAAAGTGGACAACCTCGCATTTACCCAAATTATTATTTAAAAAAAAGTAAGTTTATAGTATCCAATTCTTTTTTTCTCCCAATTAAGGGGCTATTTAGCGAGGCCGATCCACCTAGCCTGCACATCTTTGGGTTGTGGGGGGCGAGACCCACACAAACACGGGGAGAATGTGCAAACTCCACACAGACAGTGACCCAGAGTCGGGATCGAACCCTGGTCCTAAGCGCTGTGAGTCAGCAGTGCAAACCACTGCGCCACCATGCCGCCCATTCATTTACCCAAATTAACTGCATCTGCCATTCATTTGCCCACTCACTCAACTTGTCCAAATCACACTGAAGGACCTCTGCATCCTCCTCACAGCTCACCCTCCCACTCAACTTGGTGTCATCTGCAAATGTGGAGATATTACATTTTGTTCCCTCATCTAAATCATTAAAAATATTGTGAATGGCTGGGGTCCTAGCACCGATCCCAGAGGTTCCCCACTCATCACTTAGTCCAATTGGAAAAAGACCCGTTAATTCCTACTCTTTGTTTCCTGTCTGCCAATCAGTTTTCTATCCACCTCAATACACTACCCCTAATCCCGTGCGGTTTAATTTTACACGCTAATCTCTTAAGCGGGACTGTCAAAAGCCTTCTTAAAGTCCAAATATACCACACCCCACTGGCTCTCCCTCGTCAACTATACTACTGACATCCTCGAAGAATTCCAGTAGATTTGTCACCCATAATTTCTCCTCCATAAATCCAAGCTGACTGTCCGATCCTGCCACTGTTTTCCAAGTGCTCTGCTATAAATGCACTGATCTGTACCACAAAATACCCTGGTGGAGAGAACAGTGAAGGAAAACAAACACTGCACTAAAAAGTTATCATGATTCAAATGACAGCGAACACAATGAGGAATGTTAGGCTTAAGAAATGAAATCAGGCACAACTTCTTCAGTCAAACGATATTAGACTTGTGCCATAAATTACCAGGAGACACGACTAAAGCATACAGCATTAATAAAGAAAATAATATTTGCATTCATAGAGCGTCTTAGCATTCTGAATGCTTCACAGGAGGAATTACTTTTGAGGTGCAGCTAAAATTAACATGTGGGCAAAACGGAGGTAATTTGTTTGAACAGAGAGGAAAATACAGGTTATAGCGAAAAAGGATGGTGCAAGGATAAAAGGACAGGCTTGCTGGAATTAACAGGCTTTTTATATACTTTTATGTTCTTTTAAGTCGAGATATTGTACCTGACTTCCAAGTGAAGCACCAGCAGGCACCGGTCAGCCATTTCTTGAAACGACCTTGCAAGATCATTGAGAGTTTCCATTATCTGCTCAGACACTGGAGGAATATCCATGTTTACATGAACTTCTTGGCCTGAAGAGAATGCTGTGAATCAGGAAGACACCACAGAAATAATTAATAATAACAATCTTTATTATTGTCACAAGTAGGCTACATTAACACTGCAATAAAGTTACTGTAAAAATTCCCTAGTCATCACATTCCGGCGCCTGTTCGGGTACACTGAGGGAGAATTTAGAATGTCCAATTCACCCAACAGCATGCCTTTCAGGACTTGTGGGTGGAAACCGGAGCATCGGGAAACCACGCAATCACAGGGAGAACGTGCAAACTCCACACAGACAATGACCCAAGCGAGGATCGAACCTGCGTTTCTGGCACTGTGAAGCAAAGGTGCTAACCACTGTGCTACTGTGTATCACAGTCAGAACAAAGTCAAACCATAATGGATGTAATAAGCAGGGAACTTAGAATTTTCTGAAATAAAAATTATTAGCTTGAGATGGGAAATACAGGAATTGAATTCCATTGAAATGTTCCCCATCTATTGTCCATCTCTAATTTCCCTCAAGAAGGTGCTGATGAGCCGCCATCTTGAATATAACTGAGTGATTTGCTGGGTCATTTCAGAGGGTAAATAAGAGCCAACCATGTTGCTGTGGGCCTGGGGTCACATGTGGCTCAGATCAAATAAGAATGCTAGATTTCCTTCCCTGAAAGATGTTTAGAACTATCATTTGTTTTATTGTCACTGTTACTAATCTCATTTCAGATTTTAATTTTTTTTTTCATTAATTGAACTTAAATTTCCCAGCTGCTGTGATGGGATTTCAACTCGTGTCTCTGCTTCACTGGTCCAGGAATCTGCATTACTAGCTCAGTGACATAATCATTCTGCTACCTAATGCCTAAATGGTCCCCAACCAGTGGTGCTCCTGCACTAACTGTACAAGGAAATTCAACATTCACCTCCCATTGTTAGGTGCAATGGCCCCTTCCAAACTGACTCCTCCAACAGAATCATCACACTCTTCTCCAAAATGTGTATCTTTACATTTAGTAAGTGGCACAGATTGTTTATAAGGGGCTGTTGGCAAAGCTTCCTCTTACATGAAGGATTGTATGCAATTCCAGTATAATGAGTAGAGGATTCATCCCTGCATTTTAAGTAAATGTTTCTATTTGTTATTTTATTTCCCTCCCGGAGACCTCTTCACTGGTTTTCCCCCTTTGTGGGAGGAAACCAGCAAAGAGGGCAGCAATCTGAGCAGACGGTGGGTAGAGTGGTGACAAAAGTGTTTGGGTAAGAGTTGGGAGGAATATAGGAAATTAAGGGGATGCGGGGACTTATGGGGAAAGGATAGGATGGGGAATCAGACAATGGGTTAGGGGCTGAGGTGCACTTCTTCACGTTGCTCTGTGCCACCATCTTGGATAGATTCAAGCGGGCGGCACAGTAGCACAGTGGTTATCACTGTTGCTTCACACGCCAGGGACCTCAGTTCGATTTCCGGCTTGGGTCACTGTCTGTGTGGAGTCTATACATTCTCACCATGTCTGCATGGGTTTCCTCCGGGTGCTCCGGTTTCCTCTCACAGTCCAAAGATGTGAAGGTTAGGTGGATTAGCCATGCTAAGTTGTCTTAGTGTCCAAAAAGGTTGGGTGGCATTATAGGACTGTGGGGATGGGGTGGAGGTGTGGCTTAAGTAGGGTGCTCTTTCCAAGGGCCGGTGCAGACTTGATGGGCCGAATGGTTTCCTTCTGCACTGTAAATTATATGATTCCGCACCCCCCCTCCACCCCACTTTCAAATGCCCTACAACTGATCTGATTTAGACTGGTGAAATGAATAAGAACTTAAGAACTAGGAGCAGGAGTAGGCCATCTGGCCCCTCGAGCCTGCTCCACCATTCAATGAGATCATGGCTGATCTTTTGTGCACTCAGCTCCACTTTCCGGCCCGAACACCATAACCCTTAATCCCTTTATTCTTCAAAAAACTATCTATCTTTATCTTTAAAACATTTAATGAAGGAGCCTCTACTGCTTCACTGGGCAAGGAATTCCATAGATTCACAACCCTTTGGGTGAAGAAGTTCCTCCTAAACTCAGTCCTAAATCTATTTCCCCTTATTTTGAGGCTATGCCCCCTAGTTCTGCTTTCATACGCCAGTGGAAACAACCTGCCCGCATCTATCCTATCGATTCCCTTCATAATCTTATATGTTTCTGTAAGATCCCCCCTCATCCTTCTAAATTCCAACGAGTACAGTCCCAGTCTACTCAACCTCTCCTCGTAATCCAACCCCTTCAGCTCTGGGATTAACCTAGTGAATCTCCTCTGCACACCCTCCAGTACTAGTACGTCCTTTCTCAAGTAAGGAGACCAAAACTGAACACAATACTCCAGGTGTGGCCTCACTAACACCTTATACAATTGCAGCAGAACCTCCCTAGTCTTAAACTCCATCCCTCTAGCAATGAAGGACAAAATTCCATTTGCCTTCTTAATCACCTGTTGCACCTGTAAACCAACTTTTTGTGACTCATGCACTAGCACACCCAGGTCTCTCTGCACAGCAGCATGTTTTAATATTTTATCATTTAAATAATAATCCCTTTTGCTGTTATCCCTACCAAAATGGATAACCTCACATTTGTCAACATTGTATTCCATCTGCCAGACCCTAGCCCATTCACTTAGCCTATCCAAATCCCTCTGCAGACTTCCAGTATCCTCTGCACTTTTTGCTTTACCACTTATCTTAGTGTCGTCTGCAAACTTGGACACATTGCCCTTGGTCCCCTAACATTATCATGGTCTATTTCATCTGTATTGTTCATTATCACAGAACACAAATCCATTGAGCAGTTCCAACTACAAGGCATTTTTTTTTAAATGGAGAGGAAAAACACAACTGTAAATAATAATATAACTTATACACTACTGCAGTATATAGACCAGATTTTATGTTACCCAAGGGAATTTTGTTTTGTACAAAATGCAGATTAGACATTTTCAATCTATTTAAATTGCCACAGAGAACAGCTCAATTTAGTTGGTTTACAACAAGATGCTGTTGTCAAGATCAGCATGGAGTGAACTGATGACACTGTAAAGGATACAGAACACTGTTACAATAAAATATTACAGATGGGGAGATGTTACAGAACTGATGAATCGTGCAGATGGGAATACTTATAAAGTATCTGAATTAAAAAATGGCAAATAACCTTAAACAACATTTTATGTGATGAGTTCAAAGGATCCCATTACATCCATCCCACAGCCATTATCAAGACTAACCCTTTGAGGACTGAGGCCCCTTTAATATAAAAAAAATATTCACTCTATATTCGGCCAGATTTGAATTTTTTTTTTAAATCTGTATTTTATATGTAGACTTTACAGCATAGAAACAGGCCATTCGGCCCAACTACTCTGTATTGTTTGCTGGGTTTTTTTCTGGGTTCCATCTCTGTCTGTGATTCTCTGTAATAGTTTTGACAATGAGTTTGCATCCAAAATCATAACCCATCTTATCGAGTCAATGAAGCCTATTGACCCGCTGCAAATTTCTGTTCCTATTTCATATTTCTAGTTTATTTTCGCATATCTATTTAATCTGCTGTATAATCACCCACTCGGGGGTACAGAGTGATTTCCACATTTGGGGTGTTCTGACATCCTTTGGTACCAGTCAATCTACTCCTGATTGTAAACATACTGTATCACAGGCACTATGGTGTTGGGTGGGACTCTCTGTCAAATCAATTCTCTCAAATGTGCTCAAGTTCAATTAGAGATAAGAATGGAAGCATTGAATAGTTCACTTCATAAAGGTTTGCATTTTCAAATAACCTTTTAATGGTAGTGGAGCAAAGTTTAGGTTCAGATGGTAGAAGCTTGTAGAAAATGGACCGATAATCTCCGGTGGCGTGATGTGGGGGGAAGACGTGCACGAGGTGGCTCAGCTGGAAAACCATCCTTTTCCCCTGTGCCACAAGTCCTTTACTTCTTGGAAACTCTTGAAATTTAGCCGTTTGGAGTTCTCCCTTCTTTGAGATGCCCAAGGGAGGCAGAGGCAAGAAATAATTGATCCGAAATTCGTCAACTGATTCTGAAGCCTCTCGAGATTCAACTGGAGGTAAGATGGCGGAGGTGGCTTCTGCACTTTGACCACTCCACTAATGGTCGAGGCGCTCATTCGTATTCTGCTGATCGAGTTTCATAAACACCGACAAAACTTGAGGGTGAATCTTAAAAGATCAATTGAAGAGGTCTTGGCCCCAATTCAGTTGGTTCTTGAAACCATACACAAGACCGTCGCAGCTCATGGAGCCACCATTAAGAGCATGGAGATGGCATTATCGGATCAAAGTGATCAGATCACCCCTTTAGAGTCCAATCTTATTTCGGTGGCTGAAGACAACAAGGCATGAACAACAAAGCGTAATGATTGGAGAACAGGTCCAAGAGACAGAATATTCGAATTGTGGGGTTATCAGAAGGGGTGAGAGCCGCACCGACTGAATATTTCTCGAATATGTCCACAAGATGGTGGGTGAGGGTGTCCTTACATCCCCTCCAGAATTAACGGGGCCCATCGCTCACTTCGACATAAGCCTTGTTCTGGAGATCCACCTCGTGTGGTGATCGCATGATTTTGTAGTTTTAAAGAAAAACAGCAGGTTCTTCAATGGGCAAAGGAGCATCGTGATCTCAAGTGGGAAGGACACTCCATTAAGCTGTACCAGGACATGAGTGTAGATCTCACTAAAACAAAAGCCGCTTTTAATGGAGTGAAATCCACCTTCTGCAAGAATGGAGTCAAGTTTGGGATGGTCTACCCAACTTGTCCTTGTGTAACACTCTGGGGAAAAAGACCACTTTTTTTACTTTGCGGGGATCCGGATTCCGCTGTTCAAAGGCACAAGTTGTGCGCTGTTTAATCTGTTTTATGGTTCTGTGGACAGGCACTTTATATTTTGTGCCTTTTCATGTTTATTGTTTGGCTGTGCTCTTGATGCCTTTGGTTAGATTTGAGAGGTCTCTGCTATTTATTTTTTACATTATGTTGCTCCCTTTCTCTTTTCACTGTTGTTTGGCACAAGTTTTAATTGCTAACGACGCGTTGGAAGTTAAATCGTTTTCACTCTCAAGTTGGGAGTCTCCCTGCTAACAAGGGTGTTAGTTAACGGGAGTGGTATCAGAGGCGTTTCTGTAGCTCATAACAATTGTTTTTTTTTAAAATGAGCTTGTGTTTAGTTTAGTTTTGTTAAATATAGGCTTTAGGATAAGTTATTATTTGTCACTTTTCTATTTGCTCTTTGGTGTGGTAAAACTCAACTGTAATGGTGTTTATGGGGTGGGGTGGGTTTTAGTGTTAGTTTACTGACGGTGTCTGCTGGTTTCCTTCTTTTTTAGAAATATTTTTATTCAAATTTTTACATATTTTCAACAAACTCCCCCCTTACAGAAAAAAGAAAACCAAAGAACACATGAATAAACATCTTACAACTACATCACGTATTCCCCCAATATACAAACCCCCCATTAAGCAATAATAAACACAGCAGAAAACACAAAGTACACCCCCCACCCCCCCGGGTTGCTGCTGCTGCTGACCACCTCCTAAAGCTCCGCTAGAAAGTCTAGGAACGGTTGCCACCGCCTGAAGAACCCTTGCACAGAGCCTCTCAAGGTAAATTTTACCCTCTCCAATTTAATGAACCCTGCCATGTTGCTGATCCAGGCTTCCACGCTTGGGGGCCTCACATCCTTCCACTGTAGCAGAATCCTCCGCCGGGCTACCAGGGACGCAAAGGCCAGAATACGGGCCTCTTTCGCCTCCTGCACTCCCGGCTCGTCCGATACCCCAAATAGTGCTAACCCCCAGCTCAGCTTAACCCGGGTGTTCACCACCTTAGACACCATCCTCGCAATACCCCTCCAGAACCCATCCAACGCCGGGCACGCCCAGAACATATGGGTGTGATTTGCTGGGTTCCCCGAGCACCTCCACCACCTGTCTTCCACCCCAAAGAACCTGCTCAGCCTCGCCCCTGTCATATGCGCTCTGTGAAGAACCTTAAATTGTATCAGGCTAAGCCTGGCGCAAGAGGAGGAAGAAATAACCCTACCCTGGGCGTCCGCCCACGCACCCTCGTCTATCTCCTCCCCAAGTTCCTCCTCCCATTTACCCTTTAGCTCCTCCACCGAGGTCTCCTCCTCCTCCTGCATCTCCTGGTAGATCGCCGAGACCCTGCCCTCTCCAACCCACACCCCCGAGATCCTGGATCCTGAGTGCTGGAAGCAGCGGGAACTCCCTCACCTGCCGTCTTACAAACACCCTTACCTGCATGTACCTGAAGGCGTTTCCGGGGGGGAAGCCCAAATCTTTCCTCCAGCGCCCCAAGGCTTGCAAACGTCCCATCTATAAACAGGTCCCCCATCCTTCTAATTCCTGCCCTGTGCCAGCTCAGGAACCCTCCATCCATTCTCCCTGGGACGAACCGATGGTTCTCCCGGATCGGAGACCAAACCGAAGCCACTACCTCACCCCTGTGGCGTCTCCATTGCCCTCAAATTTTCAAAGTGACCGCCACCACCGGACTCGTGGTGTACCTAGTCGGCGGAAGCGGCAGCGGTGCTGTCACCAGTGCTCCCAGACTCGTGCCGACACAGGACGCCATCTCCAGCCTCTTCCACGCCGCCCCCTCCCCCTCCATTACCCACTTGCGGATCATCGCCACATTGGCAGCCCAGTAATACCCACACAGATTAGGTAACGCTAACCCTCCTCTGTCCCTACTCCGCTCCAGAAACACCCTTCTCACCCTCGGGGTCTTTTTCGCCCACACGAATCCCATGATGCTCCTACTGACCCGCTTAAAAAAGGCCTTAGGGATCAGGATGGGGAGGCACTGGAATATAAAAAGGAACCTCGGGAGCACCGTCATCTTCACCGACTGTACCCTACCCGCCAGGGAGAGTGGCAGCATATCCCACCTTTTAAACTCCTCCTCCATCTGCTCCACCAGCCTCGTCAAGTTGAGCTTCTGTAGGGCCCCCCAGCTCCTGGCCACCTGGATCCCTAGGTACCGAAGACTCCTTTCCGCCCTCTTCAGTGGAAGCTCCTGGGTGTACCACGAAGAGCTCACTCTTCCCCATGTTGAGCTTATACCTGGAAAAGTCCCCAAACTCCCTGAGGATCCGCATCACCTCCGGCATCCCCCCCACTGGGTCCACCACATACAGTAACAGGTCATCGGCATACAACGATACCCGGTGTTCCCCCCCCCCCCCCCCCCCCCCCCCCACTCGCCCAGCCCCTCCAGTTCCTGGACTCCCTTAGAGCCATAGCCAAAGGCTCAATTGCCAATACAAATAGCAAGGGGGATAGGGGGCACCCCCGCCTCGTCCCCCGGTACAGCAGAAAGTATTCCGACCTCCTCCAATTGGTGGCCACACTCGTAAAGTAGCCTAACCCAACTAATGAACCCCTCCCCGAACCCAAACCTCCTCAACACTTCCCAAAGGTACCCCCACTCCACCCTATTGAAGGCCTTCTCCACGTCCATCGCCGCCAATATCTCCGCTTCCCCCTCCACTGCAGGCATCATGATTACGTTAAGGAGCCTCCACACATTGGTATTCAGCTGCCTTTCCTTAACAAAACCCATCTGGTCCTCGTGAATCACCCCTGGGACACAGTGCTCAATTCTGGTAGCCAACACCTTCGCTAACAGCTTCACGTCCACATTGAGGAGAGAGATTTGCCTATACGACCCACACTGTAATGGGTCCTTGTCCCACTTCAAGATCAGCGGGATCAGCGCCCTGGACATTGTCGGGGGTAGGCCCCCCCTCCCCTCCCCTCCCCTCCCCTCCTCCCCTCCCCTCCCCCTCCCCTCCCCCCCCTCCCTCGCCTCATTGAAAGTCCTCACTAATAGAGGGCCCAGCAGGTCCATGTACTTCCGGTAAAATTCCACTGGGAACCCATCTGGCCCCGGTGCCTTCCCCGCCTGCATACTCCCCAGCCCCTTAGTCAGCTCCTCCAGCCCTACCGGTGCCCCAAGCCCAGCCACCTGCTCCTCCTCCACCCTCGGGAACCTCAGCCGATCCAAAAATCGACGCATCCTCCCCTCCTCCGTCGGGGGCTCAGACCTATACAGCCCCTCATAAAGGTCTCTAAATACCCCATTTATTCCCACCGCACTCCGCACCGTGTTCCCCCCTTTATCCCTAACTCCCCCAATCTCCCTCGTTGCCTCCCGCTTCCATCCACCAGCAAGCCCACATACAGGCGCCACAGCGGCCGCTGGTCCCTCTCCTCCCCTAGCTCCAGCTCCACCCAATGCGGGGCATGGTCTGAGATGGCTATGGCCGAATACTCCGTGTCCTCCACCCTCGGGATTAGTGCCCTGCTCATAATGAAGAAGTCTATCTGGGAGTAAGCTTTATGGATGTGGGAAAAAAAAGAAAATTCCCTGGCCCCCGGCCTGACAAACCTCCATGGGTCCACTCCTCCCATCTGGTCCATAAACCCCCTCAGCACCTTGGCCGCCGCTGGCCTCTTACCCGTCCTGGACCTGGAGCGGTCCAATGCTGGATCCAGTACCGTGTTGAAGTCCTCCCCATTATCAAGCTCCCTGCCTCCAGGTGCGGAATCCGGCCCAACATGCGGCGCATAAATCCGGCATCGTCCCAATTCGGGGCATACACATTCACTAATACCACCCGCACCCCCTGCAGCTTACCACTCACCATCACATACCTACCTCCATTGTCTGCCACGATGTTCAGCGCCTCAAACGACACCCGCTTCCCCACCAAAATCGCCACCCCTCGATTCTTTGCGTCCAATCCCGGGTGGAAAACCTGCCCTGCCCACCCCTTTCTCAGCCTAACCTGATCTGCCACCCTCAAATGGGTCTCCTGGAGCATAACCACATCTGCCTTCAGTCCCTTCAGGTGTGCGAACACACGGGCCCTCTTGACTGGCCCATTCAGGCCTCTCACATTCCAAGTTATCAGCCGGATCAGGGGGCTGATAACTTATCGACACTTGCTGTCACACAAAGAGCAGAAAGCCTGATGAGAGGGAAAGTTAACAGGGGCGGTGTCCTGTAGAACTATAGCCCAGTCCAGCTGTACCTCAGCCCAGTCAGGGCCTCACCCCAGCCAGGGATTAGTGCTGTCTGCACTGGCCTGTAGCCCTGGCCTTTAAAACCTTCATTTTTCTCATTTCAGAAATATCTGAGCCAGGAGCCAACACACAGGTGACTTTACCAGCGGGAAGGGTGTACCTCCTGGAAGATTGTTTATTGTAAATCAATGTCGTTCTGAATTAAAGCTCATGACATCAAAACAGAAAAAAAAAAATAACAGGACCTTTTCTTCTCAAGAAACTCATTTAAGCAATGACACTCTGAAAGGCTTCCTGTCCTCTGTCCTTAATGCTCCCGCTGACACAAAACTCATATTAAATGTACACATGGATGATTTAATGGGATTTCAAAGAAAATCAATTTTTTTTTAGCAGCAGCAGCAGCCAGGGCACAAAGATTCAAAGCCGGTTACTGCACTGACTGAGTTCTCGGAGAAACCGCCCAATGACAAATTGTCAAACTTCTAAAGGTCAAGCAACTGATTTTCTTCGGCAATAGTTGTGAGCTGCTCACTGTGCAGAGTCCCTCATGAGCATGGAGTTCCAGAATCACTGGAAGGCCACACGATTGCAACATGTTTTTTTGAAAGACAATGGACAAGCATGGAGCATACGAGTAAGTAATCTTTTTTGAACCTCTAAAGCAGAGTTACAAATTGAGAGGTAAAGAGAAATAGATTTTTGAACAGTAAAGGAATAAAAGTTGACGGTGAGTGGGTGGGTAAGTGGAGCTGACTCCACAAAAAGATCAGCCATGATCTTATTGAATAGCGGAGGATACTCGAAGGGCAAGATAGCCTACTCTTGCTCCTAGTTCTTATGTACTTATGAGAGGAAAACCTTGAGAGAAGACTTTTTAATAAATTGCGAGAAGACAAATGGGGAAATGTTGCAATTCAGTGCGACAAGGAACAAGAGCACATCCTGGGAATTCAGGAAAGGATTTTAGTGGAACGCCGGCTGCATGTAGTCTACTCAACATGTTCTGACATCCTGATAGGTGCTTCTCTCACGTGAAGTTAGGCTGGGAACATTCGCTCTTACATTCCATGAATTCATAAGCATCGGTATTATGATAGCTGGTCAAATGTTACACAACTGAGACTTCCGGGTTGCGGCGATGCGGAGCTAAGCCGCGCGATTCGGCAGCTCCCGCGAAGGTGGACTTTTGGGCCCGCTAACGGAGCCCCAACGGCATTTTTTAAAATAACCAACCCATGGGGAAGGAAGGAGAATGGTCCCCTACTAACCTGCATGGATCGGACCCGCAGCGAAACGGCGAAAAAAGCGGCCCTGGAGCAGCGGGAGAAGAAAGAAAAAAAAAAAGCAAAATGGCGGCGCCCACAGACAAAGAGGAGATGCAAGAGTTCATCAAGTGCTGCTTCGAGGAGCTGCGCAAGGAGATGGTGGCGCCTATGCTGGCAATGATTGAAAGACTTGGAGCAACCCAGAAAGCCCAAGAGGTGAAGATCCAGGAGATCCAGGAAAAAGTGAGTGAGAACGACGATGAGCTCGTGGGCCTGGCGGAGAGAGTGGAGTGGCACGAGGCGCTACACAAGACGTGGGCGGGAAGACTCGAAGACCTGGAGAACAGGTCAAGGAGAAACAATTTGAGGATACTGGGTCTCCCACAAGGAGTGGAGGGGGCCGATGCCGCGGCATATACGGGCACAATGATCGGGACGGTGATGGGCGCGGAGGCCCCCCCGGTTTTGCTGGAGCTGGATGAGGCGCACCGAGTGCTTGCGAGGAAACCCAAGGCAAATGAGCCGCCAAGGGCGACGGTGGTGAGATTTCACCGGTTTACGGACAGAGAGAGGGTCCTGAAATGGGCCAAGACAAAACGGAGCAGCAAGTGGGACAATGCGGAGATCAGAATATACCCGGACTGGAGCGCGGAGGTCGCTAAGCGGAGAGCGGGTTTCAACCGGGCCAAAGCGGTGCTGCATCGGAAAGGAGTGAAATTTGGAATGTTGCAGCCAGCGCGACTGTGGGTTACACATAATGGCCAATACCACTACTTCGAAACGCCCGAAGAGGCATGGACCTTTATACTAGCTGAAAAGCTGGACTCTAATTGAGGGTTTGTGTGGGAGGGGGGTGTTTGAGGGTTGAAGTGTGATGGTTGTTGTACAAAGGGGGTCAACCACGCGCAGGAAATGCTATATGGGCTGGGGGAGAGGGACAAGGCCATGACAGGAGCTGCGCCATGGGGGGCGGGGCAGGCTTTGGAAAGCGCGGGGTTTTCTTTCCCGCGCGCGGCAAGAAAGGCGGGAAGGGGAACGAAGGAATGTACATTGATTGGGAGATTCCCACACAGGGGGGTCAAAGGGATGGCGGGGGAAGCCGGGGTCAGCAGGTGTCAGCTGACTTACGGGAGGGATATGGGGGGAGCAAAAAAGCTAGACGGGGATCTAGCGGGGGTGGGGGGGGGTGAAAGAAGGGGGGGGGGAAGAGGAGGGAGGGGGGGAATGGGGGGAGGGAAAGGGTTGCTGCTGCACTGGCCGAAAGAGAACGGGACACAGAAGAGGTGGCTGGGACGGGGGTCCCCCAGTGGCGGACTGGAGAGTGAGGGAGACGCGGACAAGGGACTGGCCCAGAAAAGGAGATGGCTAGTCGGCGGCGGCGGGGGTGGGGGGAAAGAGTCCCTCCGATCTGGCTGATAACGTGGAACGTGAGGGGCCTGAATGGGGCCGGTGAAGCGGGCTCGAGTGTTCGCGCACTTGAAGGGACTGAAGGCAGATGTGGCAATGCTCCAAGAGACACACCTGAAGGTGGCGGACCAGGTCAGGTTAAGAAAGGGATGGGTAGGACAGGTATTTCACTCGGGATTAGACGCGAAAAATAGAGGGGTGGCAATTCTGGTGGGAAAGCATGTGTCATTTGAGGCCAAGACTATCGTAGCGGATAATGAAGGGAGATATGTGATGGTGAGTGGTAGGTTGCAAGGGACGTGGGTGGTGTTAGTAAATGTATCCGCCCCGAACTGGGATGATGCTGGATTTATGAAGCGCATGTTGGGGTGCATTCCGGACCTGGAGGTAGGAGGACTGATAATGGGAGGGGACTTCAATACGGTGCTGGACCCAGCACTGGACCGCTCCAGATCAAGGACGGGAAGGAGGCCGGCGGCGGCCAAGGTGCTCAGGGGTTTTATGGATCAGATGGGGGGAGTGGACCCACGGAGGTTTGCAAGACGGCAGGCCAGGGAATTTTCTTTTTTCTCCCACATACATAAGGCTTACTCCCGGATAGATTTCTTTGTTCTGGGCAGGGCGCTCATCCCGAGAGTGGAGGGGACTGAGTATTCGGCCATAGCCGTTTCGGACCATGCCCCGCACTGGGTGGAACTGGAGCTGGGAGAGGAGAGGGACCAACGCCCGCTGTGGCGGCTGGATGTGGGACTGCTGGCTGATGAGGTGGTGTGTGGGAAGGTGAGGGGGTGTATTGAAAGGTACTTGGAGGCTAACGACAACGGGGAGGTGCGAGTGAGGGTGGTATGGGAGGCATTGAAGGCGGTGATCAGGGGAGAGCTGATCTCCATCAGGGCTCATAGGGAGAAGACAGAGGGAATGGAAAGGGAGAGTTAGTGGGGTAGATCTTGCGAGTGGACAGGAGATACGCAGAGGCCCCGGAGGAAAGATTACTTGGGGAAAGGCGACGGCTTCAGACGGAGTTTGACCTGCTGACCACGGGCAAGGCGGAGGCACAGTGGAGGAAGGCGCAGGGGACGACTTACGAGTACGGGGAAAAGGCTAGTTGGATGCTGGCGCACCAGCTCCGTAAGAGGGCGGCAGCGAGGGAAATAGGGGGAATCAAAGATGGAAGGGGAGCCACGGTTCGAAGTGCAACAAAAATAAATAAGGTATTCAAGGCCTTCTATGAAGAGCTGTACAGATCCCAGCCCCCGGGGGGGGGGGGGGGGGGGGGGGGGGGGGGGAGCGGGGATGAGGCGATTCCTGGACCAGCTGGGGTTCCCGAGGGTTGAGGAGCAGGAGGCGGTTGGTTTGGGGGCACCAATTGGGTTGGAGGAGTTGAGTAAGGGTTTGGGGAGCATGCAGGCGGGGAAGGCCCCGGGGCCAGACGGGTTCCCGGTGGAGTTCTATAGAAAATATGTGGACCTGCTGGCCCCGCTACTAGTGAGGACCTTTAATGAGGCAAGAGAGGAGGGAACCCTGCCCCAGACAATGTCGGAGGCGACAATCTCCTTGATTCTAAAGCGAGTCAAGGATCTACTGCAATGTGGATCGTACAGGCCGATTTCGCTCCTCAATGTGGATGCTAAGCTATTGGCGAAAGTACTGGCCACTAGGATTGAGGACTGTGTCCGGGGGTGATTCACGAGGAGCAAACGGGATTCGTAAAGGGCAGGCAGTTAAATACCAATGTGCGGCGGCTCTTAAACGTGATAATGATGACATCGGAGGAGGGAGAGGCGGAGATAGTGGCAGCTATGGACGCGGAAAAAGCCTTTGACCGAGTAGAGTGGGAGTACCTCTAGGAGGTATTGCGCAGGTTTGGGTTCGGGGGAGGGTTTATTGGATGGGTTAAGCTCCTTTACAGCGCCCCGGTGGCGAGTGTAGTGACGAACCGGCGGAGGTCGGAGTACTTTCGGCTGTACCGAGGGACGAGGCAGGGGTGCCCGCTGTCCCCCCTGTTGTTTGCATTGGCGATCGAACCCTTGGCCATATCACTTAGGGAGTCTAAGAAATGGAGGGGGATAGTCCGTGGGGGAGAGGAGCATCGGGTATCGCTATATGCGGATGACCTGCTGCTATACGTGGCGGACACAATGGAGGGGATGGTGGAGGTCATGCAGACTCTGAAGGAGTTTGGAGAGTTCTCAGGCTACAAGCTTAATGTAGGGAAGAGTGAGCTTTTTGTATTACAGGCAGGGGACCAAGAAAGAGGGATAGGGGACCTACCGCTGAGGAGGGCGGAGAGGAGTTTCCGGTATCTGGGGATCCAGATAGCCAGAAGTTGGGGGGCCCTACATAAACTGAATTTGACGAGGGTGGTGGAGCAAATGGAGGAGGATTTTAAAAGATGGGACATGCTCCCGCTTTCGCTGGCGGGTAGGGTGCAGTCGGTCAAAATGGTGGTCCTTCCGAGGTTTTTGTTCGTGTTTCAGTGCCTCCCCATCGTGATCACCAAGGAAGAGGATGGAGATGGCGTCCTGTAAAGGAACGAGCCTGGGGGCGTTGGTAACGGCACCGCTGCCGCTCTCGCCGACAAAATACACCACAAGCTCGGTGGTGGCGGCAACACTAAGGATCTGGGGCCAGTGGAGAAGGCACAGGGGTGCAATGGGAGCATCGGTGTGGTCCCCGATCAGGGGTAACCAGCGGTTTGTCCCAGGGAAGATGGAAAGGGGGTTCCAAGGCTGGCATCGGGCGGGGATAAGAAGAATGGGGGACCTGTTCATTGACGGGACATTTGCGAGCCTAGGGCCACTGGAGGAGAAATTTGAGTTACCCCCGGGAAATGCATTTAGATATATGCAGGTGAGGGCTTTTGTGAGGCGACAGGTGAGGGAATTTCCATTGCTCCCGGCACAAGAAGTTCAAGATAGGATGATCTCAGGGGTATGGGTCGGGGAGGGCAAGGTGTCGGAAATATACCAAGAGATGAAAGAGGGGGAAGCGCTAGTGGAAGAATTGAAAGGTAAATGGGAGGAGTAGCTGGGGGAGGAGATTGAGGAAGGGCTATGGGCTGATGCCCTGGGTAGGGTTAATACCTCCTCCTCGTGTGCCAGGCTCAGTCTGATACAATTTAAGGTGGTTCACAGAGCGCATTTGACGAGGGCGAGGCTGAGTAGGTTCTTTGGGGTAGAGGATAGATGTGAAAGATGTTCAGGGAGCCCGGCGAACCATGTCCATATGTTTTGGTCATGTCCGGCATTGGAGGGGTTCTGGAGAGGGGTGGTGGGAGTAATATCCCAGGTGGTGAAAGTCCAGGTCAAGCCAAGCTGGGGACTAGCAATATTTGGAGTAGTGGATGAGCCGGGAGTGCAGGAGGCGAAAGAGGCCGGAATTCTGGCCTTTGCGTCCCTAGTAGCCCGGCGAAGGGTCTTGCTATTGTGGAAGGAGGCGAAGCCCCCTAGCCTGGAGGCCTGGATTAACGGCATGGCGGGGTTCATAAAATTGGAGATTATTAAGTTTGCTTTGAGAGGGTCTGCACAGGGGTTTTACAGGCGGTGGCAACCGTTCCTAGAATATCTTGCGGAGCGTTAGAAGAAGGTCGGTCAGCAGCAGCAGCAACCCTTGGGGGGGGGGGGGAGGGGGGAACGAGAGATTGTTTGAGGGGATGGACGAGCGGGAGATGGCATGGAGGGTGGGGAGAAACGGCACATGCGGCCAAGAGCCAGTGTACAAAGCTATGTAAATATACCATCTTGCCATGTATATATCTTGCTCGGAGATTTTGCGTTATTTTGTTATGGGGGGGGGGGGGGTTATTGTTTGTAAAGGGAAAAAATTGTGTTGTTAAAAAACCTTAATAAAAAATATTTTTAAAAAAAAATGTTACACAACTAAAGGTCATTCGGTTAACCTCAACATCCTTTCTGTAATAGCTCGCACGGGGCCTACAGGGTGGGAATTATTATCTTCCCCTTGGTTCTTACTGAGTACCAGCTCCCCCATGTATTAACCTGTGTACGAAAGGTCGGCGAGGAAGGCACCAACCAGAACAGGAACCTGGTAGGGATTTACTGGGCAGTGTATACATCGTGTTGGAAATAAAACGATGTTTCTTTATTTTACTCAGTGTGGACTCCTCGTGTCCTTATTAAACTGGCGACGAGGAGTAAACTAGCTGCAACCTACACTCTGAGACACCTCCCTGATTTTCTGGACCTAGATTTGGTTTTACTTGATTCGCCATGACTCTGTTTGGGCAGTTAGATGCATCTGACACTGGCGTTGAAGACTGGAACCAGTATGCAGAAAGGATGCGTTACTTCTTCTAGACCAATAACACGGAAAACGAGTGGCAGACGATCATACTGTTGACGGCCTGCGGAGTGCACACATTTGGGTGATCCGGAGTTTCATGTACTTGGCGGCGCCAGATGCGCAATCGTTCAACCAACTCGTGGCACTTGGGATGCAACACTTTAACCCAACCTCGCCAATAATCATTCAAAGATATTTGTTTAATACGGCAAAGAGGTCCCCTGGTGAGTCCGTCACCAAGTTCGTATCATGGCTACGGAAGATAGCTGAGTTTTGAGAATATGGAACTACTTTATCAGATATACTCCACGATCGTTTGGTCTGCGGCATAAATAATAAGATTGTGTGGTCCACCTTAGCTCTGGTAGTTTAGGACCAGCAATCAGTTCATCTTCCCCTCATTGTCATGGAAGGAAGTGGCCCTAGCCTGTTGGGCCGCAACTGGCTACATCAGCTGCAGCTGGATTGGTAACATATCCTCCAAGTGGTATCCGGTGATCTGTGTGCTGTACTGAGCGTGTTTCCCGAGGTTTCCCAGCCTGGCATTGGTACCATTAAAGGCGCCATGGCCAGAATCCACATGGACCCGGAGGCCTAACCTGATATTTTCGCTCCCGCCCGGTTCCCTATGCTTTTGTGGAGAAAGTCGAGGCTGAACTTCGTCTTTGGAGAGTTTGGGCATCATTAGGCCCATGCGCTTCACCGATTGGATGGCGCCGGTGGGCCCAGTCACGAGGCTGGATAAGATAGTCTGCCTCTGCACACACTATAAACTGACGGTGAACACAGCTTTGAGGTTGGATCTTTATCCTTTACCACATTGAGGATCTGTAAGCAACATTGGCTGGTGGGAGCAACGTTTACCTGCAACTGGAGCTTGATAAATCATCATGGAAGTATGTCATGATCAATACGCACAAGGGACTCGAGTATACCCGGATCCTATTTGGAGTATCCTCGGTGTGTGCAGGGAAGGCCTGCACCCGGTTGCCAAGAAAGTGAAAGCTATCAAAATGCCCACAGGACACAATCGAGCTTCGCTCTTTTCTTGGACTAGTAAATCTGGCAACTGTCCCCTTCATTTGCTCCTCAAGCAGCACCAGCCTTGGGAATGGAGGAAGGCCTGGGAGGAGGCATTTAAGTAGGTGAAACGACGGCTGTCCTCTTTGGGGTTATTGACATATTTTTACCTTTCTAAACCATTGTCCGGCATATGTGATGCTTTGCATACGAGATTGGGGCAGTCTTGCCTCATCGGACGAATGATCATAAACATCCGATCGTCTTTGCCTCCCGGATACTGGCTGCAGCTCAGAGAAAATATGCCCAAATATTATTGACTGCTCACAAATATTCTTTCGAGCCCTGCCCAGGGACCCAGATTGTGCATGTTGATGCATTGAGCCGTCTTACCTACAGACTGAATCCCCCATTGTGGCGGAGGAAGTAGTCACTGTCCTGAATTTTACAGACTCCGTGCCAGTCACTGCATCATAAATTTGTGACTGGACACAGACCGACCCCGTCCTGACCAAGGTGCGGCATCTGGTGCTATGGTGGCCAGCATCGACAGCTGCCGGGGAGTTGAAAGCTTTCTCCTACAAATTCTCGGAGTTGATTGTGGAAAGTGGTATCCTCCTGTGGGACATGAGGGTTGTTGTTCTGACGAAGGGCCAGTTAATCGTGTTGAAGGACCTTCACAATGGGCACCCTGGAATGTCCAAAATGAAGATGCTGGTGAGAAGCTACGTCTGGTGGCCGGGTTTGGACATGGATATCCAGCTATCAAGAGCAGCAGAAACTCCCTGCGGCGGCGACCCTTCACCTTTGGGAGTGGCCAGGATGCCCCTGGGCTTGCGTACATGCCGATTTCACCGGTCCATTCCTGGGTCGATTTTCCTCACCCTGGAGGATGCCCACTCAAAATGGCTGGAGGTTCAAAGGATGTCGTTGATCACCTCACGGGCAACCATTGAGCGTTTGCACATTTCTTTTTCCACCCAGAGAATCCCTGAGGTGCTCGTGACAGACACCAGAGCCTCTTTCGCAAGTGAAGAATTTGCTTTCATGAAAAGCAACAGGATTCGCTATATCCTCATTGCCCCATACCATCCGGCATCAAATTGCTTGGCAGAGAGGGTCATGCAAACAGTTATACAGGAGCTAAAGAAACAGACTTGGGGCTCGATGGACAACAGGCTGGCAAGATTTTCATACAGGACCATGACACACGCAGTAACTGGGGTGGCCCCTGAGATGTTAACGAGCTGAAGGCTTCGTACACAACGGAGTTTGATTATCCCGGACATTGGCGCAAAGCTGCACCATAACCAAGATTTGAAAGGGCATTGCCCATTTCGACGTTGATGTCTTAGACACTTTGCACCTGACGATGCTGTGTTCATTCGTAACTTCAACGACGGTGCTCACGGGCTCTCTGGAATTGTTGTCCGCCAAACCAGACCAGTCTCTTACCAGGTTCGGGTCCATGGTCACCTGATGCGATGGCAATTGGATCACATTCGCTCCTGGAAATTGCTCCCTTGTGAGGTTCCTCGAAGGAAACCTGTCCTGGATCCTCCGGCTCCATTACCGAACCAGTCTGCTGTGATGCCTCCAGTCTCTCTCAACGCCGACATGTCCGATGTTGTATCTTCCAACTCTGAAATGGAGACACAGACCTTCGAGGTCTCGGATGCTAATCAGCTGCCTCCCGCCGATCGTCTGCCACATCGTTCTTGCCGCAGAATACGTTCACCGGAAAGGTATATGTCGACCGATCCGGCTCATCGACTCAATGATGATTTGCTGGGGCCGACAAAATTCTGACATCCTCCACCTGCTCTGCCTCACCGGTCGTCGAGGGGAGTTTTCGGACTGGCAGGAATGTAATAGCCCACACGGGGCCTATGGGGTGGGAATGATCATCTTCCCCGTGGTCCTTACAGAGCATGAGCTTCCCGTTAGAGGCGGGGCATCTCTTTTCTGCATAAAAGGTTGGCCAGTAAGACACCGACCAGAATAGGAACCCAGTTGGAATCTACCAGACAGTGTGTAAATCCTGCTGTGAATAAGACTATGTTTCTTTATTTTCCTCGGTGTGGACTCACCGTGTCCTTATTAAACCTTCCGTGTTTCATTGACATCAATTTGTACTTCCTTCACTCTTCAAATTTCTCAAGTTAATTTTCTCTATCTGAAGTGTGTGGGTGGGAGGAGGGGAGGCTTTATAATCTCCAATAGGCTTTTGTTGTTTACATTCTTCACATTCAGGCCATGAGTCAACAGGTTAATCAACCATGAGGGTGTGTGTGTGTGGCAGGAGGCGGGGAGAGAGCAAGGGGGCAGTGTAAAGGCATAGTCAGACCCCACAGTACACCTGCTCGCACCACCTCACCTCGTACACTGTAGCCACTGGATAGCTAACTGCAGCAGACACCCCGTCAATAATCTTTCCTTCTGAGACCAGCCGTGACTTAGTGCACACAACAGTGCATTTATCTAATGAAGAATCACAGGGTTTCCACTGGCTGTTTCCTTTAATGGAGTGAAATATTTTTGTTTAAATGCCAAGCGCTGAAGATATCACCCATGGTAAATTATCTTATAGAATTAACGGAGTTTGATAAAATAAAGGAACTGGATTATCTGCAGAAATAGATTGACAAAGGATGAGCTAGTGATTACAAAAATGGACTACGCATAATCATTCTGTTCTTTGTGTTTGATTCAGTGGGTGGAATTTAATCTTGCCGATGGCAGTCGTGCCTGCCCCTTTCGAGAAGGCTCGATGGAATTAAATGCCCTTCGGCATTAAACTGATCAGCGTCGGGCCTTCCCAAGGATTTAGGACACCGAGTAAAAAAAACATCCCAGGAGTCTTTGACAAAGCCCATCCAGACTTGAACCGTTAGCTCCCTTCTCTTTCCATAGATGCTGTCAGACCTGCTGAGATTGTCCAGTATTTTCTGTTTCTGTTTCACTAGGATGAATCCCGGTATGGAGGGATTGTCTTAGGAGCAAAGGTTAAACAGATTGTGACTCTACTCATTGGAACTTAGAAGAATGGGAGGTGATCTCATTGAAACATAGAGGATTCTTAAGGGGCTTGATGGGGTAAATGCTGAGAGGATGTTTCCCATCATGGGAGATTCTAGGACTAGAGGGCATAGTCTCAGAATAAAGGGGTGCCTGCCAATTATAGGACTGAGATTAGGAGGAATTTCTTCTCTCAGAGGGTTGAGAGTCTTTGGAACTTCTTGCCACAGAAAGCTGTGGGGGTAGAGTCCTTGTGCGTATTTAAGGCCAAGATAGATTCTTTATCAGTAAGGGAATCAGGAATTACGGGGAAAGGGCAGGAAAGTGGATGTGAGGAATGTCGGCGGATCAGCCCTGATCCTGTTGAATGGTGGAGCAGGCTCGAGGGGCCGAACGGCCTTCTCTGTTCCTATTTCTTACGGTCTTATCACATTGTTTATTGTGTAAATATAGATTGTTGCAATGTAAAGAAAGGTTCTCATCATCTCTTTCATGGTTCTTTTGTCACTTGTTTAAAACCTGCGTCCTCTGGTTACTGACCCTCCCGTGAGTGAAAGGTTTCTCCTTATTTCTATGAAGTCTCTCCTCAACCTTCCTTGCTCTACGGAGAACAAACCAAGCTTCTCTAGTCTTTCCATATGATTGAAGTTCCTCGTCTAGGTCCTTGCTTTCCCTGAAGGAAACAATTCTTCTCTGGAGTGCTGTGCACAAGTAGCCATTCTCTGTATGAGAGCCAAGACAGAATGTGCCATTAGGATATTCAATGGATTTAGGACACCAGAACCTAGCTTGACCGTGTGCGCACCACAAGTCCAGAAATGCACTCACATCAGCAGTTTCTGAATTTCAGTCAGATGCCAAAGTCCGGCTCAGTTCGTCCCCATGCTTAATCCAGAGATACCATGGACAATTTTATACCACTCCACTTTTCTGATTGCGACCGAGGTCAACTTGGCACACGTTAAGTAACCTTTACTGGTCTGTATGACTCAATCAGTCACTGCATAAGCTAGGTAGGTCAGTGGAGCTGAAAACCTATTGCTCAAGCAAAATGATTTATAAAAAAAAACAGAAGCAGAAATGGCTACTGTGCTGATTTACAAAATCATGGCCGTGACTCACTGCATGTGAACTACTTCCGAAAAAGATCTTTCCAACTGTTGCGGCGTGATACATCAGCTCAAGTCTTTCTTTCTCTTTAGGGCAGTGTTAACTTACAAAACTGACATGCACACTTAGTTTCTCTGTGGAGAGACAATTTAATGGGATGTTTCTGAATCACAGCTCAATACTGAGGTCAACAGGCTGTGGGGAGTCGTATCGTGGACTATGATTAAAGTAAATAACGGAACAATTTGGACTTGACGAGTCAAGTCATTTCAAATTTGGGACTAATGCAATTCTTCAGTCATTGTTCACCCTGTGTTAGATTGTGGCTTAAATTCTGAATTTGGAGACTTGCTTTGCTATTGATGAAAATTCTGCCGCACCCTTAGTGATCTCAGCAACTAACTTGCAGCGCCACATTAGCAGTCAACAAAGCAAGTGAGGAAAACGCAGATTTTTAGTTTGATCGCTGGGTCCTGGTATTTACAGGGAGGATGCAGGGGACTGCGGGAAACATAAACAGTGAGGCTTTGGTCTTGGAGGGTCTTGCCGAATTTAACAGGAGGACCTCATTATAATCTTCCTCCTCTGTTTGTTGCCGAGCTGCCAGCCACATTGGCAGGCTGGGTGACTGACGGGCAGGAAAACCAGCTGCAGGGGGCTTCAAGCAGATTTGAAGGCATTCAGTCCCTACCCATCATGAGGGATCAAGGCTGGAGATTGGTGCGGGAGGGGGTGGGGGTAGCTTGGGATCAGGGTGGAGATGAGAGAGAGAGAGAGAGAGAGAGAGAGAGAGGAGTTCATTGCTGTCTTGTCATTGAGGGTTAATATTGAGGTATTGGTCTCCAGTTTGCATTAAAAATGTCCAGACCGTCCACACAAAAATATGATTGTTCAAGTTGTGATCCAACATATGATATTAACACCGATGTTATAAAGGCAATTGAATATTTGCTATTTTATTGTGACTACACAGAATGTGAGAAAATGTTTCCTTCTGCAATTTGTTTTTGGAAACTAGGTGAACTCTGGAGATTTCAATAAAATGAAAAGCAATTTCAAACGGCTGGAGATAAGGAGACAGCCCTGTGCCTCCCATCAGCTCAGTAAACAATCATAATGAACAGCAGAGTGACTGTCATCTATGATAAAGTGTTTGCTAAACACTGGTAGGATGTTGTTTTCGTGAATTAATGTTACCGAGGGTTTGCTCACTGTTACCATTTAATGAATTGTCACATTTAAACAACGTGAAAGAATGGTATTTGCTGCTGTAACAACAACATACAAATTCAATCCAATTATCAAGCAAATCCTAATCACATAGGCTTTACCAGAGAGCTCAGCATCTGAATGATCACATCTTTTGCTTTCCACTGCAATGTTTAAATCATTTTTGGTGTTAAATGTCAGATTTTGAAGTAATCATACACCTCAGAAGCTTCTGGATTGAACTTATGCTTATTTTGCAGATCTCAAATGATGACAAGAGCGCCAACATCGTCCTATTGCCTCAGGTTCGGGGGGGGGGGGGGAGAAATAAAGTGGCCACAGTTCCTCCCTCCTCCCCTTTATTCAATGACCCTTTCTGGTCAGTGTCTGATTGTGTGGATATTGGCTGTGGATGGGTTGAGGTGATTTCTAATGTTCTCTGATCCCTCTCTTGCTCCCCCTGATGACAACTAGCGCTTGCTCACATGCACTTTGTAAGAGTTATGAAACTGTGATTAAGGGCTGAATTATTTAGCATGCTGTGCTTCTCACTCCCCTGGCTAAAAGGTTGATGGGGGCGGTGCCCGCTCAGGGGAAGGACAGCAGGGCTGCAATCATTCAATGGCCAATAGGCTGGAGATGGGACTTCTGCCCTCAGGGACAATAAGTTCTGCCTCAGAAAGGTGCCGACTAATCAGAGGCTGGCACCTCTTTATGTAATGGTAGTGCCAGCAGGAGCTGTGGCTGATGTGTTGGGTGCTCTGGATCCGTGGAACACATACAGGCCACCAACACTTAAAATAGTGCAACACTATTTTGTTAAATTAGAAACTGTTGAACATACTTTCACTGTGAGTTAACACGATGTTAGATTATACTACAGACCTATGCCTGTCCGAACCAGTCTATGCACTCAGTACATGGTGAGGATCTGTGCTGTAAGCTGTAAGCTCTGTCCTTGTAGGAGGCTGCATGCCGAATGAGCGGGAACTCTAATGCCCCCTGTCTTTATAGTGAGTGTGCTCTAACTGGTGATTGGCTGCGGTGTTGTGTGTGTTGATTGGTCTTGCTGTGTGTCCATCAGTGTGTGTGTATCTGCACCATGATATACTGGTGTATATTATGACAGTGGCCACTGCCACTACTGCACCCGGGCAATGAAATAGCAAGCTGCGATGGTTCAGAACTTTGTAAGTTTGGGGGCTGGTGAGAGGGTTGGGAGCTGAGGTTTGAAAGGCCATGAGGGGAGTGTAACCTGGAGGTTACATCTTGGGGAGGTCATCTTTTGATGGGCCCACAGTGCTAGTTAAGGAGGGACAAGCCCTCACCCATCACTAGCCAACACAGGGAAACCTGCTAGGCTGGCTGTATGGAATGAGTTTCTCCCACCATCAATTTAATAACGGCGGTGATGGGGGAGGTGCTTAAGCGGACATTCATTGTCAATTAAGGGCTTCAATTGGCCCACTGACAGGCTGTAGCCCCCACCTCCCCCGCGTCACCCTGCACTTGTATAATTACAATTGGGGCAAGGGTGAGGGGATAGGCAGCAGGCAAGCCACCTGCTGATTTAAAATGCCCATGGATTTAAAATGCCCATGCCTTCAAACCCGTTGCTGGTGGAGTGTTAAATCTAGTCCTATGAGTGGAAAGTCAACGAACATGTTTTGTCCTCCAAAGCCGAGGGGCGCCAAAGCAAACCGCAGTGACCCTACTGCTCTTTCTTGGTCTATTGCCTGAGTACCACATGTCACAGTGCAGTTGGCCTACGCCAAAAGGGGATGTGTGTATCTTGTTCATTATCCCTTACCCGGCGGCAGTGATGTTCACATATAAATCACCATCACTAGTGAGGTTACGATGTGCATCTGTTACGAGTGTTTATAACTGCGAAACAATTGGGTATATAAGCTACACCTCCTATCTCTGGTAAAACAGTGCATACATTTGCCCCATATTATGAGCAATGATAGCAAAATGAGGTTTATGCCTTTCAGGAAAACGGTAATGAAATGGAATTCAAAAAATCCTTTGGGCTTTCTTGCAGTGGGGCTAAACCAGATGAAGTAGTGCACACTCTATATTCTACTTTGCAACACTCAGAATCACTAAACTTTTGACAGCGAGGGTTATTTGAAAGCTATAAAATTCATGTCAAAAAGAATGAGGCCGTGTCAAGCATGGGAATGAAGTCAGACAATCTATGCTCTGTGTATCTGAAAGATACCAGCAGCTCCTGAACGTTGATAATTTGTCCCCACATCAAAATCGGAACACAAACCTACCCAGTGTGAAAGTACTTGTGGCTTCAGTAGAAATTCAACCCAAGATTCTAGTTCCTGTTCCACATTCAGTGACCCATGTTGGATGCACACAAGATCCTGTTGAGAGCTTGGCAAAACTCACACTCACTAATAGCGAAAGGTTTTTGGGAAGTGCAACAAAAGGGTTATGAACCCATCTGGTGGCATCGGAGAGAGTATTCAGGGAAAAAAAAGGAAAAATAACGCAGGATATTAACAGAAAACAGGAAGAGAAAAATCATATTACCCTGTTTGACATTACAAATTCAATCCAATAGTCTGAGGAATATTGTAAAATTTTATCCTCACTTATTACAGTTTCTCAAGTACCCCACTGCTCCCACCCCTCCCAATCTCATTGAGAGACCAGTCAGGTGTTCTGATCCCTTCAGATTTTTTCCTGCTTTTATTCAATCATGGGATGTGGGCGCCGTTAGCTAGTCCAGCATTTACTGCCTATCCCTAATTACCCTTGAAAGCTGCCTTCTTGAATCGCTGATGTCCATGTGTTGTAGAAACATCCACAATGCTGTTAGGGAGAAAGTTCTAGGATTTTGACCCAGTGGCAGTGTGGGAACCATGATATATTTCCACGTCAGAATGATGTGTAACTTGGAGGGGAACTTGAGGTGTTCCCATGCATCTGCTGCCCTTGTCCTTCTTGGTGTTTTGGAAGATGTAGTTGAAGAAGCCTCAGTGAATTGCTGCATAGATGTTATGTGCCGTTGTTACTATGCGTTGATGGTGGAGAAAGTGAATGTTTAATGTGACGCCAATCAAGAGGGATGCTTTGTTCTGGATGCTGTTGAGCTTTTTGAGTTCTGTTGGAACTGCACTCATCCAGGCAAGTGGACCGTATTCATCACATTCCTGACTTGAGCCTTGTAGATGGCCAGGCTTTGGGGAGTCAGAAAGTGAGTGACTTGCCACAGATTTCCCAGCCTCAGACCTGCTCTGGTAGCCACTGACTCCCCAAAGTATTTATATGGCTGGTCTAGTTCAGTTCCTGGCCACTGGTAACCTCCAAGATGTTGATAGAGGGGGATTCAATGAGGGTAATGCCATTGATTTCTCTTGTTGGAGATGGTCATTGCCAGGCATTTGTGTGGCACAAATATTACTTGCCAGTCATTAGCATAAGCCTGAATGTTGCCCCGGTCTTGCTGCATATGGACACAAACAGTACCCGAGGACTCACGAATTGTGCGATCGTCCCCACTTCTGACCTTATGATGAAGGAAAAGTCACTCATGAAGCAGCTGAAGATGATTGGGCCCAGGACATGACTGAAGAACTCCTTCAGCATTCTAACGGGACTGAGATAATCGACCTCCAATAACCATAATTATCTTTCTTTGTGCGAGTATGACTCCAACCAGTGAAGAGATTTCTCTCCCAGTTCCCACTGACTAGGGTGTACATCATGTTCAAGCAGTTACAGCATTCTGGTCAAACCATATCTTGAGTACTGTGCACAATGGTGATCAAAAATTTGCAGGGAAGTCATTGCTGGCAGCAAGATAAGAGCCATGAGGTTGTTCCCTCGTGTAAAGGTCCAAGTTTTGTTGAAAGTTTGAGAAACTAGAGTCACTGGACCACATTGGCAATAAAAGTCTCATCTCCTTTGGCGAAGTTGTTGGCTTCAGCAGTGTAATGGTTAAATGGGTACTGGTCGGCTTCTATTATCACCCTAAGAGTGCTCTGAATGTGTGGCCTTTTAGCAACTGCCCATTCTTGATGTGAGAGATTGAGCGATGAGTGTTTGTGCGCTATTAGACTGTGTAGGGATTTGCAGTTGATCCAACTCTACCTTTTCCCAACTTCAGTGAATAAACACTTTACGAATCATGATTATGATGCACCACATGGACTATGATGGCTTTTTGTCTCCCTCCAACAGGTATGCAAACAAACCTCTATTAAGGTTCTCGCTCAGACCTACCTGGTGATGCTTTTACTTAATACGCTATAAGAGCAGCTTTCAGAGCCTTTTTAAAATATCTGTCTACAGTATACACTACAGTAAGTCACCAAGACCTCCGCAGTCTCAGTGCTTCCTAGACTCCACCACCTATAAGGACAAGGGCAGCAGGTATATGGGAACACTTATTACCTTGAAATTCCATTTCAGTTCTCACACCATCCTGCCTTGAGCCCACATCAGCTATTTCTTCTTCATCGCTGCGTTAAAATCCTGGAATTCCCTTTCTAAAAGCATTGGGGAACCATAATGGCTGCAGCAGTGAAAAAAGAGAGCCCACCACCACATTTTTCAGGGTTACTAGGGATGGCAATAAATGCCGGCCTTTCCATCAACTCTCGCGATCAGAGAATGAATAAAATACACCTCTTTCCTGATTTAATATACCAACTTTAAAAAAAAAAATATTTTCTTTAAGAGTACCCAATTCATTTTTTCCAATTAAGGGACAATTTAGTGTGGCAAATCCACCTATCCTGCACATCGCTGGGTTGTGGGGGTGAAACCCACGCAGACACAGGGAGAATGTGCAAACTCCACACGGACAGTGACCCAGAGCCGGGATCGAACCTGGGACCTTGGTGCCGCGAGGCAGCTGTGCTAACCACTGCGCCACCGTACCGCCCTTTAATGTACCAACTTTATGCAGCAAAATGATTGTCGCTCTCATTAAATTCCCAACTTTCCTTCCTCACACCAGTACCAAATCTGCAGACAGATGACAATATAGCCAACATGTAGAAACTTCTTTCTGATGGAGAACATTAACTAAAATAACACTGCCCTGGGAAGAATTCAGCAAGAGTTTTAATTCATTATATTTCACATTATGTGAAGAGGAAAATTATTTGTATTAATAAAAAAAAATCCTTCCTGAATAGGCTAATAAAATGAAATCCAATTTCAAATGACTCAAGATAAGACGACAGCTACACAACTTCCATCAGCTCAGCAAACAGTAATAATGAACAGCGAGGTGACTGTCATCTGTGATAAAGCACTCCTATTAGCCATCCTGTTTTTATATTAATGTTAATTATAACACACATACAGTAATGGATTATTGAGTTTTTATCTGTATTAAGAACACCAACGGTAAACATGCCAACAAAATGCCATCTTCCTTTTATTAATTAGATGAAGGTAAGTTTCAGTGTGAGAGAGTTCTCTTAAGATGCACCTTCTGGGACATGGCTAAACCACAGGCACCTTTTTGGGACTGATGCTATTAAAGAGCATCACAAGACCAGCACACCCCAGTTACAATGCCAACTCTGTTTTTTTCACTGGCAAGGGTAAATGGCACTTTTGCTTGTGTTCTGTTTTCAATTGAGATCGAAAGTAGTCAAAATTCAGCTTAGGTGGTGCCAATGGCCATGCACAGGGAGTCATTGTAAAGCCTTGCCCTAGTGGTAGCAATGAGTCAGAAGTAACGATTGCAAGTCCTACACCTGGGGCGGGATTCTCCGCAATCGGCGCGATGTCCACCGACCGGCCCCAAAAACGGCGCGAATCAGTCCGGCATCGTGCCGCCCCAAAGATGCGGAATTCTCTGCATCTTGGGGGACCAAGCCCTCACCTTGAGGGGCTAGGACCCCGCCGGACTGATTTCCGCCCCGCCAGCTGGCGGGAAAGGCCTTTGGTGCCCCACCAGCTGGCACGGACATGACTTTGCCGTGCGGCGCATGCGCGGGAGCGTCAGCGGCCGCTCACAGCATCAGCGGCCGCTCACAGCATCCCCGCGCATGCGCAGTGGAGGGGGTCTCTTCCGCCTCCGCCATAGTGGAGACCATGGCGAAGGCGGAAGGAAAAGAGTGCCCCCACGGCACAAGCCCACCCGCGGATCGGTGGGCCCCGCTTGCGGGCCAGGCCACCGTGGAGGCACCCCCGGGGCCAGATCGTCCCGCGCCCCCCCAGGACACCGGAGCCCGCCTGCGCAGCCTTGTCCCGCCGTTCGAAAGGTGGTTCAATCCACGCCGGCTGGCATGGGTTGACAGCGGCGGGACTTTGGCCCATCGCGGACCGGAGAATCGGCGGGGGATTTCCACCGACCGGCGCAGCGCGATTCCCGCCCCCGCCGAATCTCCGGTGGCGTAGAATCCGGGACACGGCGGGATTCACGCCGGCCCCCGACGATTCTCCGACCCGGTGGGGGGGGGTTGGAGATCGCGCCCCAGGTCATCATCCGAGGCTGCATTGGGGCAATGCTTCATTATTAGAGGAGCTGTCAGATGAGACATCAAACTCCGGGCACTTCTGCCCTCTCAGGCAAAAGAATATTTGAAAAAGAGCAAATCTACTGTCCCAGCACCCTGGCCAACATAAATCTCGCAATTAACATCTTCAGAAACAAACTAACTGGCCATTTACCAGATTGCAGTTTGTACGGCCTCGCTGTGCACAAATAGGCTTCCACAATTGCCGATGAAACAATAGTTACAACAAAACAAAACCCTTTACTTATAAAGAGCCTTTTAAAAAATAATTTCAAGGGTTGTAGGCATCCCTGGTAAGGCCAACATTTGCTGCCCAACACCAACAGTCTTTGGGCTGAGTGGTTTGCTGGGCCATTTCAGAGGGCAGTTAGGAGTTAACCACACTGATGTGATTCTGGATTCACATGTAGACCAGACTGGGCAAGGATGGAAGACTTTCTTTCCTACGGCCATTCGTGAACCAGATGTGTTTTTCGGTCAATCGGTGATAGTTATCACGATCACCAATACTGAGACTAAGGGCAGCACGGTGGCACAGTGGTTACCACTGCTGCCTCACGGTGCCGAGGTCCCAGGTTGAATCCCTGGGTCATTGTCCGTGTGGAGTTTGCACATTCTCCCTGTGTTTGCGTGGGTTTCGCCCCGACAACCCAGGGTAGGTGGATTGGCCACGCAAAATTGCCCCTTCATTGGAAAAAATGAATTGGGTACCCTAAGTTTATTTAAAATAACAATACGGAGATGAGTTTTTACATTCTAGATTTTATTAATTTAATTTAAATTCCAGTTGTGCCTGTGCGTTTTGAACCTGTGCCCCCAGAGAATTAGCCTGATTGTCAGGATTACTAATCCACTATGACTTCTTTGCCACTGCCTCTGCCCCAACATCAAAAGAATGTGCTGGGCCTGAATTTTTAGAATGGCGGGGGAACATAGCCCCGTTGACTCCGGCTATCCCGCAGGTACTTCATGCTCAAATGAGCATCGATTGGCATTTGGTGGGACGTCCATCCCTCACTCGAGAGGAAGTCCCGCCTTGGTCTAATACAGGTAGGGAATGTACAGTGAATGGTAGAACACTCAAGAGCATTGACAGTCAGAGAGATCTAGGTGTACAGGTCCACAGGTCACTGAAAGGGGCACACAGGTGGAGAAGGCAGTCAAGAAGGCATACGGCATGCTTGCCTTCATTGGCCGGGGTACAAAAATTGGCAAGTCATGTTGCAGCTGTATAGAACCTTAGTTAGGCCACACTTGGAGAATAGTGTTCAATTCTGGTCGCCACACTACCAGAAGGATGTGGAGGCTTTGGAGAGGGTGCAGAAGAGATTTACCAGGATGTTGCCTGGTATGGAGGGCATTAGATGTGAGGAGAGGTTGAATAAACTTGGTTTGTTCTCACTGGAACGAAGGAGGTTGAAGGGCGACCTGATAGAGGTCTACAAAATTACAAGGGGCATAGATAGAGTGGATAGTCAGAGACTTTTTCTCAGGGTAGAGGGGTTAATTACTCGGGGCATAGGTTTAAGGTGTGAGGGGTAAGGTTTAGAGGAGATGTACGAGGCAAGCTTTTTACACAGAGGGTTGTGGGTGCCTGGAACTCGCTGCCGGAGGAGGTGGTGGAAGCAGGGACGATAGTGGCGTTTAAGGAGCAGCTTGACAAATACATGAATCGGATGGGAATAGAGGGATATGGACCCCAGAAGTGTAGAAGATTTTAGTTTAGACGGGCAGCATGATAGGCGCAGGCTTGGAGGGCCGAAGGGCCTGTTCCTGTGCTGTACTTTTCTTTGTTCTTTGGAGAGCTGCCAGTCAATCTAGTTGGCCGGCAACTTACCAGTCTTTGCAGCAGCTGGAAGAGGAACTGCATGGAGCTTCCTGAGACTAACATTGGAATTTTCAAGGCCCCCCATGGTGTGTTTCCTGTGACGGATGCTGCAAAGTCTATGGGCTTTTGCATGGCGTTCCGCTCTGCCATTGGGGAACCAAACAGACGCGAGTGGTTGGACTTCGGCAGGACCAGAAGATCCCACCCTAAGTACTTGGAACTGGAGACCCAGCTAAGTGTCAGAAGTCACAGGGTAAGGAGGATAAGGAAGGCCTGGAGGGGTGGGGGGGGGGGGGGTGCTCACGAAGGGGACAATCAGGGTCTCGGCTGATGTGCATGGGTGGGGAGAGGGAAGGTAAGGAGTCAATGGACCTTGAAAGAGAGGGTGCTCCAGTCAGAAGGGGGCTTTTGATGGAGGTGCCTTCTGCTTTCCCATCAAAGAATTTTCCTTAATTTTGGGTTTCCCCCATGGCGTTTCAATCTGCCCCCCAACCTGAAAACTGAGGCTGAGTGGGAAACGGCCCATAAGTGGCCATTAGTTGTCTACGTAAGGGCCTCAATTGGAGCAAGAGTGGGCTTTCTGTTTGAGGCCTTGCCCACCACAATGTAAAATCGGTGTGAGGTTGGGGTGGGCGGGTCCCTGCAATTTCCTCATATCTATGCACCTCCAATTCTCACCCCCCTGCCTAGAAACCTGCGGGGTAGCGGTGGCGGGAACACAAAATTCTGGCCCAAGGCTTCACAGATGCATACAGGAGAAACAGACATTGAACCAAACGTGGTGGTATTCGGTGGAATGTCAGAGGTGGGTTTCAAGGAAGGAACTAAAGGAAGAAAGGGACATGAAACATTAAAAGGGAATTCCAGATTTTAGGATTGAGATGCCTGAAGGAATACCAAAGGTGTGATGAAGTTAGGAGAAGGAGTGAACAAGAGGATACGGTCCAATGAATGAAACGTTTGGCGGTGGTGGATTGTAGACCTGAAGGAGGTTATTGAGAAAGGATGTGGAGATGCCGGCGTTGGACTGGGGTGAGCACAGTACGAAGTCTTACAACACCAGGTTAAAGTCCAACAGGTTTGTTTCGATGTCACTAGCTTTCGGAGCGCTGCTCCTTCCTCAGGTGAATGAAGAGGTATGTTCCAGAAACACATATTTAGACAAATTCAAAGATGCCAAACAATGCTAGGAATGCTTTGAATGCCAAACCATAAGCCGTGGGACAGCCTACTTCAACCTTGCTGTCTCTCTCCTGTTTGAAGAGGATCTTTGGGGGACTCTAAAGGCAGCAATGTAGGAGTGGCAATGATCAGATTGATAAGGGCGGAATCAACTGAGGGTAGTCCCATTAAGCTGGACAATAGAGCTAAGAGTGATTGGATGGCGATTGATCATGTTAAAGATTGCAGAGAAGTTGAGGAATACATGGGGAGATAATCCATTGACAGTCACAGGCCCAGTGAATGCCATTTGCAACTTGGTTAACAATCTCTCAGTGTTGTGGTAGGCAGGGAGGGGGAAGAGTGCGTGCTAGGGTCTGAGGGAGTGAAATAAAGAAGAGAATATGAACTCTAGCTTGCAAATGAAGCAAAGCAGGTTAATTTAGACAATGTTAAATGAACATTGGTTTATTTTGTACAATAATAAGTTCAGTGTGTCAATCAAAATTAAGATCGATAAAACCTTCATCAAAGGAGCTCGATACTTACACTGTGTTGTAGGCAGACTGGAGAAAAAACCCTTCAGTCGTGCCGATAACCATTCCAGGCTCTCCTGTAGATTTGCCAGGGCCTTTAGATCACTGACATCTCTCAGGATTTCATGCTGTGGTATAAGCTTGTCTCCCAAGTTGCCAGTCAACACTTCAGATTCCTTCGCATTGGCAGCTCTGTGTATTATAATCATAATATTTTTTAAACACAAGTCAGGAGGGAAATTAAGGATTCAGGAATAATAACCTCTTTTGACCAACTTCACTATTAAAAGCATTTAACATTCTCTGCTGTTTCAAAGAAATGAGCACGGTAGGTTTATAATGCAGAGCACCTCTAGGGTACTCTAATGTTCAATATTGGTCACAAAGTAATCAAAGATATAAAGGGTGTTTATTTTTTACTTATTCATTACATTTTGCTTTAATCATCTTGAAAAAAATAGTTCACCTTTGTTACTCAGTTAACATGAAGGGGACTATACGTTATTCACCTACAGGGCGAGAACGGAGATTTTTTTCCATGGGATGTGGGCTTCGCTGGCATTAGTTACCCATTCTTAATTACTCTCGAGAAGGTGGTGGTGAGCTGCCTTCTTGAACCTCCATGTGATGTAGGTACAGCCACAGTGCTGTTAGGCAGGGAGCTCCAGGATTTTGACCCAGTTACAGCAAAAGAACAACAAAATATTTCCAAGTCAGGATGGTGAGTGGCTTGGAGGGGAACTTGCAGGTGGTGGTGTTCCCTGGTGTCTGCTGCTCTTGTCCTTCTAGATGGTAGCAGTTATGGGCTTGGAAGGTTCTGCCTGAGGAACTTTAGTGAGTTCCTGTACGGCATCTTGTAGATGGTACACACGGATACCACTGTGCATCCGTGGTAGAGGGCATGTTTGTAGATGGGATGTCAATCAAGTGGCCTGTTTTGGCCTGATTGTGAGTGTTGTTGGAGCAGCACTCATCCAGGCAAGTGGAAGAGTATCCCATTCACCATAGGATTCTTGGCCTCTGACCTGCTCTTGCAGCCACAGTATTTATATGCCTAGTTCAGTACTGTTTCTGGTCAATGGTAACCCCCCACAGGATATTGATAGTGGGGTTTCAGTAATGGTAATACTACTGAATGTTAATGGTGATGGTTAGATTCTCTCTTGTTGGGGATGGTCATTCCCTTGCATTTGTATGGCGTGAAATGTTAACTTGCCACTTGTCAGCCCAAGTTTGGATATTTTCCATGCCTTGCTGCATTTGGACAAAGACTGCTTTAGTATCGGAGGAGTGGCGAAAGGTGCTGAACATTGTGCAGTCATCAGCGATCATCCCCATTTCTGACCTTATGGTGGAAGGAAGGTTATTGATGAAGCAGCTGAAGATGGCTGGGCTGAGGACACAATCCTGAGGAATTCCTGCAGTGATGTCCTTGAACTGAGATAATTGACCTCCAACACCCACAACCATCTTCCATTGTGCCAGGTATGACTCCAACCAACAGAGCTTTCCCCCTAATTCCCACTGAATCCTGATAAGGAGTTTGTTTGCTGCACAGGAAAAAGGGTGAGGGCAGATTTAACAGGTGTTCGACATTATGAAGGTTTTTGATAGAGTAAATAAGGAGTTTCCATGGGCAGGAGGATCAGAAATAGAGGACACAGATTTAAGGTAACTGGCAAAAGGTCCTGAGGGGAAATTAGGAGAATTTTGTTTAAACAAAGCATGCTGTCTGGAATGCACTGTCAGGAAGAGAGAGTCAGTTTTAATAACTTTCACAAAGGAATGGACACATATACTTAAAAAGGAGTAATGTGGTTGCGCTTTGAGGAAAGAGTAGGACAGTGGAACTAATTGCATAACTCTTTCAAAGAGCCAGCACAGGTATGGTGGGCCAAATATCCTGCTTCATGATTCTAAAGACAGAAAATGAAACAGTTGCAGCACCACAGAACGGCAACGCAGTGGAGAAGGTGGCCCATTATCCCAGCTCTCTATAAGAGCAATTTGTCTAGTCCCAATCTCCCACCTTTTCCCCATAGCTCAGGAAGAGTTCTCTTCAGAAAATAATCCAATTCTCTTTTGAAGATCTTGATTGAATCTTCCTGCACCATACTCCCAATCAGTGCATTCCAGATCATTAGCACTCACTGTGTGAATCGTTTTTCCTTATGTCATCATTGTTGAGTAGTAAGTGTGCAACAGAGTGGCAGGCAACATTTGGAGAATGCAATTTGGGGCCAGCTACTTGATATATGGTATTGATGAGTAATCTTTCATCGTCAAGTTCCTTTAAGTATGCCATCTACTCTCGCCAGTGTTCTCAGGTAGCGGTGGTAGCAATGATGCTCTCTCACCCTTTATAAAGACTGTCACAGAAGTTATGTGGTCATTTACCACTAATTACACTTCTTGGATCGATAATCCTAGGAAGGATACAGAGGGTGTCCCCTCCATTTGGCAAAGCATAGCTTTTTACTGAAGCTGAAACACAGTCAAGTGCACACTTCAATGCACTGTCATTCAACTGAACAACCCTCAAAGCCCTTCACAGAGGGCAGCATGATAGCACGGTGGTTAGTACTGTTGCTCCATAGCGCCAGGATCCCAGGTTCGATTCCCGGCTTGGGTCACTGTCTGTGCAGCGGCTGCACGTTCTCCCGTGTCTGCGTGGGTTTGCTCCGTTCGGTGAATCGGACACTCTGAATTCTCCCTCAGTGTACCCGAACAGGCACCGGAGGATGGCGACTAGGGGATTTTCACAGTAACTTCATTACAGTGTTAATGTAAGCCAACTTGTGACAATAAGAAAGATTATTAATTATTATTTGAGGGAGTGGTTATATTGGATTCAACAGCAGATACAGACTATTCATCCCAACTGATGTCTATGTTGCACAGTCTCCTCTGATCTTATTTCCAATCATTCTATCTACACAACCTTGTATTCCATTCTCCATCATGTACTCTTCTAGGCTTACCCTTGAATGCAATTATGCTGGAATTCACTGCTTACGAAGGTGGTGGAAGCAGAGACGATCAGCAAATTCAAAAAGAAATTGGCTGGGTGCTTGGGGAAATAAATTTGCAGGACCATGGGGCAAAATGCGGGAATGGGACTTACTGGGTTGTCCTACAGAGAGGTGGCATGGCATTGATGTGTTAAATAATAGCTCAATGCTATTTGACTCAAACATCGTGTGGTAGAAAGTTTCACTTTTGCATTATTCTGAGTAAGGAAATTCTGATTCATTCATTTTCTCCTGCGCTTAACACTGAGAAAATTAGTTTCAATCAGCAATAAGAAATTCATGAATATGAATCTGTTTTAGTGTCAGTGTCACTGAAGATGATCTATGCAGGCACATCCCTCATCTTCATTTCCCCTTCAGGGTAATGACCAATCAGGGTCAAGCTATACATGTTTTTAGGGTTAAAAATAAAGAACATCTGTGTACTGTAAGGACTTCTCTGTCATGATCAATGTCATAACAAATCAAGATGTATACAATAATGAGGAGCATAGAAAAGATAAATAGTTGTCATCTTTTCCCAGAGATAGAGGAGTGTAGAACTAGAGGGCATAGGTTTAAGGTGTGAGGGGAGAGATACAAAAGAGACCAGAGGGGAAATTTCTTCACACACAGGGTGGTGAGCATCTGGAATGGGCTGCCAGAGGCAGTGGTAGAGGCAGGTACAATTTTGTCCTTTAAAAAGCAGTTAGACAGTTACATGGGCAGGGTGGGTATAGAGGGATATGGGCCAAATGGAGGCAAGTGGGACTAGCTCAATGATAGAAACTGGGCGGCATGGACAAGCTGGGCTGAAGGGCCTGTTTCCATGCTGTAAACGTCTATGATTCTAAACTTCTAAACCTCTCGCGGGCTGTGACGTATTTTGTTTTAGAATATATCTATATGATAAAATAGGAGACAAACATTTCTTCTATACATTATGTCACTTCCTTTCTCTCTCTGGGTCCACGTCAGTCAAATTGCAAAAAATCCTGAAGACGGGGGGGGGGGGGGGGGGGGAACAGCCAGAGCTCATAGAATTTACAGTGTAGAAGGATGCCATTCGGCTCATCGAGTCTACACCAGCCCTTGAAAGAGCATCCTACTTAAGCCCACGCCTCCAACCTATCCCCGTAACCTCACCTAACCTTTGGACACCAAGGGCAATTTAGCGTAGCTAATACACCTAATCTGCACATCTTTGGACTGTGGGGGGAAACCGGAGCACCCGGAGAAACCCACGCAGAGATGGAGAGAACATGCAAACTCTACAAATCAGTCACCCGAGGCTGGAATTGAACCCGGATCTCTGAAGCTGTGAGGCAGCAGTGCTAACCACTGTGCCACCATGCCACCCAATGTGGTTGACTCTTGCTTTGGCAAAGAGTCATCCAGACTCGAAAAGTTAGCTCCCTTTTCTCTCCACAGATGCTGTCAGACCAGCTGAGATTGTCCAGTATTTTCTGTTTCTGTGTTGAGATACAAACATGAGATTGAGTGGCGTTGTTAGTAAAGGATAAAATCAGTGTAATAGTGAGAAAAGATATTGGCTCAGAAAATCGAGACGTAGAATCAGACTGGGTGGAGCTAAGAAGCAATAAGGGGAAGAAAACATGAGTGGGAGCTGTCTCTAGATCGCCAAACAGCAGTGGTAAGATAGGGGACAGCATTCACCAAGAAACTGCAGATGCATGGAGGACGGGTGTTACAGCAATCATTGGTGACTTTAATCTACATATAGATTGGACAAACAAAATTAACAATAATACTGTGGCGCATAAATACCTGGAGTGTGTATGAGATGGTTTTTAAGACCAGTATGTTGAGGAACCACTGGGGAACAGGCTATCCTAGATTTGGTACTGTGCAATGAGAAGGGGTTAATTATTGTGCAGGCTCCTTTAGAGAAGAGTGAACATAGCATGATAGAATTCTTCATTAGGATGAAAAGTGAAGTAGTCCAATCCGGATCTAGGATCCTAAATCTAAATAAAGGAAACTGCCAAGATATGAGAGATGAGTTGGCTCTGATAGATTGGGAAACTTCATTGAAAGGCACGGTGGTAGACAGGCAATGTTGAATATTTAAGGAACAAATGCTTGCTTTGCAACAGTTATATATTCCTTTCTGGTGTAAAAACTCAACAGGAAAAGCAGCCAAACCATGGCTCAAAATCGAGTACAGCATTAGATCTAAAGAAGAATCATTTAAAATTGCTAGAAAAGGGAGCAAGCCAAGGATTGGGAGCAGTTTGAAATTCAGCAAAGGAAGACAAAGACATCGATTAAGAGAGGGAAAATAGAGCATGAGAATAAACTTGCAAGGAACAAAGTGCCGCATAGGAGATTGTTAAATAAGTTAGCCCATGGTGTTAAGGGTAAGATCCTGGCATGGATAGAGGATTGGCTGACTGGCAGAAGGCAAGAGAGTGGGGATAAAGGGGTCTTTTTCAGGATGGCAGCCGCTGACTAGTGCTGGGACCACAACTTTTCACGATATACATTAATGACCTGGAAGAAGGAACTGAAGGGCCTGTTGCTAAGTTTGCAGATGATACAAAGATTGGTAGAGGGACAGGTAGTATTGAGCAAGCAAGGGGGCTACAGAAGGACTTGGACAAGCTAAGAGAGTGGGCAATGAAGCGTCAAATGAAATACAATGTGGAAAAGTATGAGGTTATGCACTTTGGAAGGAGGAATTTAGACATAGACTATTTGCTAAATGCGGAAATGCTGTGGAAATCAGAAGCACAAAGGGACTTGGGAGCCCTTGTTCATGATTCTCTTAAGGTTAACGTGCAGGTTCAGTCGGCAGTTAAGAAGGCAAATGCAATGTTAGCATTCATATCAAGAAGGCTAGAATACAAGACCAGGGAGGTACTTCTGAGGCTGTATAAGGCTCTGGTCAGACTCCATTTGGAGTATTGTGAGCAGTTTTGGGTCCCATATCTAAGGAAGGATGTGCTGGCCTTGGAAAGGGCCCAGAGGAGGTTCACAAGAATGATCCCTGGAATGAAGAACTTGTATGAGGAACGGTTGAGGACTCTGGGTCTGTACTCGTTGGAGTTTAGAAGGATCAGGGGGGATCTTATTGAAACTTACAGGATACTGCGAGGCTTGGATAGAGTGGACATGGAGTGGATGTTTCCACTTGTAGGAAAAACTAGAACCAGAGGACACCATCTCAGACTAAGGGGACGATCCTTTAAAACAAAGACGAGGAGGACTTTCTTCAGCCAGAGGGTGGTGAATCTGTGGAAGTCTTTGCCGCAGAAGGCTGTAGAGGCCAAATCACTGAGTGTCTTTAAGAAAGACATAGATAGGTTTTTGATCAATAAGGGGATCAGGGGTTATGGGGAGAAGGCAGGAGAATGGGGATGAGAAAATATCCAATGAGGAAATAGCCAATGTTGAATGGCGGAGCAGACTCGATGGGCCAAGTGACCTAATTCTGCTCCTATGTCTCATGGAACATAAAAGCCGACTGCAAAAGTGTCTGTAAATATGTAAAAAGAAAAAGATTAGTGAAGACCAATGTAGGTCCTTTACAATCCAAAACAGGAGAATCTAGATGGAAAACAAGGAAAGGGCAGAGTAATTAAACAACTAACTTAGTCAGATCTTCACGGAGGAAGACACAATTCCTAAAGTCCAAAGATGTGTAGGTTAGGTGGATTGACCATGCTAAATTGCCCCTTAGTGTCCAAAAATGCATAGGTCAGGTGGGGCTACAGTGATAGGATGGAGAGTGGGCCTAGGTAGGGTGCTCTTTCAGAGGGTCTATGTAGAGCTGATGGGCCAAATGGCCTCCTTCTGCACTGTAAGAGCTATATGGTCTATGCTTCGAAAATGCCAAGGGACCAAGGGTCTAGTGAGAAGGAGGAATTGAAGGGAATTAGTATTCGTAAAAATATAGGGCGGGATTCTCCGGGCCTTTTCACCAGAATATCCCGCCGAAGTTGACACCCACCACGGGTTCCCCGAAGGTGGCAAGGACAAGGAATGTAAATTGTCATCAATGTCTGCGGGACCAGAAGTTCCCACCAGCAGTCAACGACAAGCCGCCTCTGTGGGGGTATGGAGAATTCCGCCCATCGCGCTGGAGAAATTAATGGGACTAAAAGCTGATAAAATCCCAGGGTCTGACAATCTACATCCCAAGGTACTAAAGGAGGTGGATGCATTGGTTGTCAGCTTCCAAAATTCTGTAGATTCTGAAATAGTCCTGGCAGATTGAAGGATAGCAAATGTAATCCCACTATTTAAAAAAGGAGGGAGGGAGAAAACAGGGAATTACAGAGCCGCTACCTTAACATCAGTAATAGGGAAACTGCTAGAATCTATTACAAAGGATGTGATAACAGAACACTTGGAAAGTTTCAAAAGGATTAGACAAAGTCAACATGGACTTATGAAAGACAAATCATGTTTGACAAACATACTGGAGTTTTGAGGATGTAACTAGTAGAATAGATAAGGCAGAGCCAGTAGATGTGATGTATTTGGATTTTCAGAAAACTTGGTAAAGTCCCACATAAGATATTAGTGTTGTTATGGGCCAGGGTTTAGAGAACTCCAAAGTGTTTCATTGAGTTCACCTGACCCACAACTTTTAATAGATTGTGCTATGGGGAGCACACGGCCCACTCTACAGGTGCGGTACAGCAGAAATGGAAAAGTATTTTTTAAAGCAAAACATGTTTATTCTATGAATTCAAGTTAACCTTTTTAAAACATACAGTGAACATCTTAGCAACCATTAATTCAAATACAACCCCAAAGAATACAACACTAAGTAATCCTTAAGCTGTCCTTTTAACATCCATAAGACTTAAAAAAAAAAAACTTTTAACATAAGCACATCAGGTTAAAGTCACTACTGAGAGCAGTTATTAGTTTTAAATCACCAAATGTCTTTAGATTACAGAGAGACTAATACACCTTCTGGCTGTGACTGCAGCTATCCATCTCTGAAAACGAAACTAAAACACACCCTGCAGCAAACAGCCTAAAACGAAAGTAAAAAGCTGACAGACAGCCTTGCTCCGCCCACACTCTGACATCATTGATAAACACCCATTTCTTAAAGGTACATTTCTTAAACACCCATTTCTTAAAGGTACTTTCACATGACAGTGTGCAAAATTACACATGGGATTGGGGTAATATTTTGGCATGGATTGAGAATTGGTCAGCACAATACATATCAATGATTTCAATGAGAGAACCAAATGTAATATTTCCAAGTTTGCTGGTGACACAAAACTAGATGGGAAGGCAAGTGGATATAAAAAGGCTTTGAGGTGACTTAGGCAAGTTCAGTGACCGGGCAAATACATGGCAGAAGCGGTGTAACATGGAAGAGTGAAGTTATCCACTTTGGTACGAAAACCAGAAAGGTAGAGTATTATTTAAATGATGCTAGATTGGGAAATGTTGATATACAAAAGGACCTGGATGTCCTCGAACACCAGTCACTGAAAGCAAGCCTGCAGTTGCAGTAAGCAGAGAAGAAGCAAATGGTATGTTGGCCTACATTACAACAGGACTCGAGTACAGAAGCAAGAATGTCTTACTGCAGCTGTACAAGGTACGGGAACACACCTGGAGTATTACATGCAGTTTGATCTCCTTACTGGAGAAAGGATATATTTGCCATAGAGAGAGTGCAGGAAAGGTTCACCAAACTGATTCCTGGGATGGCCGGATTGTCGTTTGAGGAGAGATTGCTTAGAATAGGGCTGTATTCACTGGAGTGAATGAGAGGGGATCGCATTGAAATGCATAAATTCTGGCAGGGCTGGACAGACTGGATGGACGATGATGTTCCCCTTTAGTTGGGGAGTCTAGAATAAGGGGTCGCAGTCTCAGGATACGGGATAAGCCCTTTATTACAGGGATGAAGAGAAACCTCTTCGCTCAGAGAGTGGTGAGTTTGTAGAATTCTCTACCATAGAAGGTTGTGGAGGCCAAGTCACTGAATATCTTTAAGGAGGAAACGGATAGATTTCTAGACATTAAGACATCAAGGGATATGGACAGAGAGTGACAGTATTACATCGATATACGGGATGAGCCATGATTATATTTAAGGCAGAGCAGGATCGATGGGTCGAATAGCCTACTCCTGCTCCTATTTTCAATGTTTCTAATGCACCAGATTAATATTTCCTAATCTTACCCAGCTGCCTCGTGACTTCGATTCACACGACTGTCACAATTATCTTGACATGACTTTGGTCAGAGCTATCTGTGTCAGAACTGTGATTGGGTATGGATGTGGGAAGTAATAACGTACTTGAGGATGTAACAGAGAAAAGGATGGTTAGAGATGGTCAATAAATGACAAATAGGTTGAGTGCTGTTTATTTTACTAGGAGTTAATGGCATGAATTTTGAAAAGGAGAGGGATGGTGCTTATACTGGGGAGGAGGGAGGTGGGCAAGATGGTGGCAAATATGAACAGAAGTTTAAATGGCCGAAGGCAGCTCTGGGCAAATGTTTCAGTATATGTGCCAGCTAGCTTAGGGGTCATTACTGGTGAAGGAATGATCAATGATTGGGTGAAGAAGCTTATCAAGGGAACAGAAGGTTTGTCACTCAGAAAAGATGAGCTAGGAGAGGGAAAGAGAAGGTGATGAGGAAGGTGATGAGGCAGATTGATTCTGGTGCTGGAATTAAGGGGAGTTATTTTTTTAAACCAATAATCTCTCCCATCGAATCTCAAATGACATACCAAGAAAGATTCTGACAATGGGTCCAATTTAAATGTTCACTTGGTCCTTCTCAATGGATCACTGATACGCTATATACTTCCAGCATTTGCTGCTTTAGTTCAGATTTCCAAACAGCATAGTTTCTCACCCAGGAACATTCACTTTGCAGAGATTTTGGAGCGAGCAAATATGCACAAGTAACATTATGGCACAGAACTCCCAATTTGTTTCGCCCGTTGCTTCTACCAGACCCTCATCCTCTTCCTTCTCATCCAAAACAATTGCCTGAAGCAAAAATTGCAATTTGCAATTCCAATGAATGATAGTAAATTATTGACAACGTTACACCTAAAAAAATTAATAGCAGGAAGAAATCAGAAAATGGTGTAAATTCTCTGTTAAAAGGTCATTGGTTTGAAAAATTGCCATCTTTCCCCTCCTGCACATAATGCAGCGTTAAAGATTTGTTGAGACATATTTACGGGGCTGCTCAAGTCTCAAACTAATGAATACTGTCATCTGTTGTTCGACTGCAAGATGCTTATTATTACGAAGTGTAACCTTTTTGAAATGGTGAACATATCAGTTGCTTAGAGACCTAAAAGCCAAGAGAAATAACTGGTGAGGACAGCAAGCAGAGTGCTGCTCATCAATTAGCATATTACTAGCTACCCTGCAGCTTTCAATCATATTAAAGGAAAATACTGACAACTTCATAACAATGGGGAGTTGATGTACTGCAACACTTGACCAGAGCCACCCTAGGCCATTTAACCTTTAGTTGCCCACCTCCTTGCCAAATGTTCCATCTCCTCAGTAAAATGGAAGCTGCAACGTGTCAGCAAGTACAATTAATCACTTTTACCCTGCGTCCTTCTCGACACTTAAAAAAGATATTTCTATTTCAGGATTCTGACAGATTGATAAATGGAAGGATGGACCAAGCCAAGGAAGGAGAAATGGAAGTCACTGGTATCACTTGAGTATGTGTTATGTGACCAAAACCCATACCGCCCTTTTAACCTTGTAAAATACAACATGTTTAAGGACCATCTATAATTGTCATCGTTTTCTCAAGGTTTGCAATAGCGAAGGCGGGAGACCTGTTAACCCTTCATGTGTACTTTGATGATATAGATTGATTGTCTTTTAGCGGGGATACTTTCCGCAGTACTGTTAAGATCATTCTGGATGGCGCCTTAATTCCTTCTGGTGTTATTAAACAAAGTGGCGTGTTATCACATGGGGAATCAGACTCTTCAAATTATACAATGATGATACAGGATATTGTGAGGGTCCTTTCTGTTGATTCCCTTATTTCCCCTTTCTTTATTTTTGCCATTATCATTTTTGATCCATGGATGCTTAATGGACATGTATCTTTAAGTCAAGCAGCAGAGGAAATTAGGAATTCAAGCAGTTTCAACATAGTTTATGGTTACAGCAAGACCCAGACTTTGTGGCACTCGTGCGATGAGGAGGGACTCAGTTCGATTGAGCCCCTGACTGAGCTAATGTATAAATTGAGTGTGAGCTTTCCCAAAGACTCGGGAGTTTGAACCAGGCTAGAATGTCATCTGATTTTAAATTTTAATTAGAATTTGTTTTTTTAAAAAAAAAGAGACAGCTGCTTCAGCTTAATTTTTTTGAATCTTCAGTTGCAATTTTTAAATGATTACCGTTCCAGTTTTTGATGTGAGGCTGCAATAGTTGCTTTCTGTGCTGTTGCGAAATGGATAGTTAATTGCCTTGGCTGATTATACTATGTGATTACCTCAAGCCAATCAGGAGGTTAGGTCAAACTGATTTATTTTCGTACTGACTCTAAACATTTTATTAAGACACTGATGATGCTAAACATACATTGAGTTCCTTTATAAGTAAGGTGTGGATTATCATTCAATAAACAGCTCCATGATTCAATGGAATGGAATGCAATGACCAGCGTGCAAACCCCAACTGGCACACTGGAGCCATGGCTGAAGAAACAATATTAACAATATTTCAGTGGATAATATTCCAAAGTTACTTGTTCGCAAAATAAATTGCATTGGTAATTTCTCTCTTTTGAACACTATTGTAACCCACCGCTTTGGATTGAATAACAGAGAGGCAAATTTGAAGACCGTAAGAAATAGGAACAGGAGTAGGCCATTTGGCCCCTCGAGCCTGCTGCACCATTGAGTAGGATCATGGCTGATCTGACATTCCTCACAACGGCTTTACTGCCCTTTCCTTGTAACCCTCAATTTTCTCCTGATCAAGAATCTATCTATCTCAGCCTTAAATATACACACAAGACTCTGTGGCAAGGAGTTCCAAAGACATTCAACCCCCTGGGAGAAAAAATTCCTTCTTATCTCAGTCTTAAATTGGCATTCCTTTATTCTGAGGCTATGCCCTCTGGTCCTAGACTCTCCCATTAGGGGAAACCATCCTCTCAGCATTTGCCCTGTCAAGCCCCTTAAGAATCCTACGTGTTTCAATGAGATCACCTCTCATTTTCTAAATTTGAATTAGAGTCCAAACCCCCTTGAAATAAGGGCCGACATTCCATTAGTCTTCCTGATTACCTGCTGCACCCGTGTGCTAGCTATCTGGGTTTCATGCACAAATACCCACAAGTCCCTTTGTGTTGCAGCTTTCCCCGATTTAAGTAATACTCTGTTCTTTTGTTCTCCCTTCCAAAATGGACAACTTCACATTTTCCCACATTATACTCCATTTGCCAACCTTTTGCCCACTTACTTAACCTATCAATATTTCTTTGCAAACTGCTTGTATCCCTCTCGCAGCTTGCCTTTCCACCTATTTTTGTGTCGTTCTGCAAATTTGGCCACAGGACATTTGCTGCCATCCTCCAAGTCATTAATATATACTGTAAACAGCTGTAGTCCCAGCATTGATCCCTGTGGAACCCCATTGATTACAGGGCGCCAATCTGAAAAAGAACCCCTTATCCCCACTCGCTGTTTCCTGCTGATTAGTCAATACTCTATCCATGACAATATAACACCTCCAAAACCATGGGCTCTTATCTATGACTTAACCTTTTGTGAGGTACCTTGTTGAACACCTTCTGGACGTCCAAATATAAAACATCTATTGTCACAAGTAGGCTTATATTAACACCGCAATGAAGTTACTGTGAAAAGCTCCCAGTCGTTACACTCTGGGAGAATCAGAATGTCCAATTCACCTAACAAGCTGTCTTTCGGGACTTATGGGAGGAAACCGGAGCACCGAGAGGAAACCGACGCAGACACGGGGAGAACGTGCAAACTCCGCACAGACAGTGAACCAAGCTGGAATCGAACCTGGGACCCTGGCGCTGTGAAGCACCAGTGCTACCATGCCGCCCATTATCTATTCTCCAGTCCTCTGGCACCTCATCTGTGGCTAGAAAGGATTTGAAAATCTCCTCTCTTGCCTCAAGCAGCACCATAGGATACATCTCATGAGTCTGGGAACTTATCCACTATTAATTCTCCCTCAATGCTAATCTGTTCAATTTTGGGTTAATTCATGCTTCCCGCTGCCGGCAGTGAGAATTAAGAACGGGCATAGAATAGTGTGCATGTGAAAAATCTTGATTTGCACCCGGCACCAAATCCAACGCCATGCTCCGTTCCCCCACGGGTGGCGTTAGTGAAGTTTGGGTCTCGCGCTAGCAGGCCCGTGCAAAACCGTCACAGTATGGATTTAAACCTCATTAGCGGGTTGAACACTTCATGCTCCGTGATGCTCCGCCCTTCTCAGGTGGCGGTCACACGGGCACAAATTGGTGCAAGTATTTACAAGCGGGAATTGACCGTCATGGCTGTTGAGGGGGAGTGCGAGGCTAAACTCTCAAAAATTGTCAGGCCTGCTGGGGGCTGGCTGTGTGGGTCGGGGAGAGTAGCGGGCAGCGGCCAAGTCCGTGGACTCGAGTCTTTCCCTCGGGATTAGGGTGGCCTGGCTCAGACCGCCATTGTTGCAGTATGTGAATTTAAACGCACCCTCTGGTGCTACTTAAAGGTCGCTGGCTGTTCACTCTGCTGACTGATCACTGTGCTGTCAATTTTCAGAGAGCTTCTGGTAATGTGGGAGTCCACCCAGGCCACCCTTCTGGAAACACTCATACCACAGCAGCATCATCAAGAAGATGGGCGTGGTCAAGCTCAATCACTGGCCCACCAGATGTTGGCACTCCTCAGAAGCACACCCCCACTGCAGAGGAACCAGGGGATTAGCAGAGCTCACCCCAACCAAAAGGACACCTGCACCGTGGCCTTTGCAACTCTCCCTGGCACATTGCCCCCCTCAGGGCAGAGGTCTCACTCATGACACACACCTCTCAGGACCACAGGCTGTCTCCTCCTGGTGAGGCTGGCAGCACTAACTGCCTCTGCCACCTCCTCCGAGGCACAGTCCAGGAGAGTGGACGTGAGTCTGCGGCCCACGCTGGAAGAGGGTGTCCCTCCTCTCTTCCTTGGCATCAAGAGGTGGGTCCACTTCAGTTCCCAAAATCAGGGGGCAAGTCTTCTCGAAGTCATCTTCGTGACTTCAATGAGTTTAAAAACAGCTCCAGTTTGTCAGGTTCTTTAATGCTTATTCCAAATCACGGCGGCACAGTGCGGGTCCATTGTATGTCCTGAATCGCGGAACAAATAGCACCCCCAACAGGAAGGTGAGTACACGTGATTCAGTTCCAACGGGAACAGTTAGTCTCCCAAACAGGAATTCAGCCCTCTATCGCAGCGCAGCAGCCCCCCCCCCCTTTTATATGGGTTGCCCCCTTGTGGTAGTGTCACCTCTGGGTGCCTTGACGGCCCATTGGTCGTGTCCTATTCTATGTATTCATTAGCTGTATGTCTGCATGTCATGACATCTCCGGTGCTCCCTCTAGTGTTTACTTAGTTGTAGTGTATTTACATTAACCCCTTGTGTATTTACAGTGATGCATATCACCACATCCTGCATTTCCTTTGACATCCAGGGTTCTCTGAACTTTCTGGCCCCATCCTTTCCCTTTACAGAAACATGTTCGATTTGTCCTCTCGATGTTTCTCTTTTGAACAGCTGCCACTGCTCCGATGTGGATTTTCCTACTAGTAACTGCTCCCAGTCCAGCTTGGCCTGGACTTGTCTTATCCTTTTAAAATCGGCCTTGCCCCAATTTCCCCGGAATATTGAGCTGCCAGCTCCTTTAGTTCCGGTGCATCTTTGTCCTTTTCCATACCATAACAACCTTCAATCTTACCGAGTTATGGTCACGATCACCGAAATGCTCCCCCACTACCACTTCTATCACCTGCCCGGCTTCATTCCCTAAAGTTAGATCAAGTACCGTCCCCTCGCTTGTAGTACTTTCTGTCTGGTGGTTCAAAAGCTCTCCTGGATGCACTTTAAGAATTCTGCCCCCTCGCAGTCTTTCACACACCGCCTACCCCAATTAAAATTAGGGAAGTTAAAATCCCTCATTATTACTCTATTGTCTTTACACTTCTCTGAGATTTGCCTACATATCTGCTCTTCTATCTCTCCACGACTATTTTAGAGCTAGAACAAAGAGTTATTATCTCTGGGTTGTTACCCGTGCCACGTGCTAGCGAGACGAGGAATAGGGAGAGAGAACAGTTGAACACGTGGCTACAGGGATGGTGCAGGAGGGAGGGATTCAGATACCTGGATAATTGGGGCTCATTCTGGGGTAGGTGAGACCTCTACAAACGGGATGGTCTACACCTGAACCAGAGGGGTACCAATATCCTGGGGGGGGGGAAATTTGCTAATGCTCTTCGGGAGGGTTTAAACTAATTCAGCAGGGGGATGGGAACCTGAATTGTAGCTCCAGTGTACAGGAGGTTGAGAGTAGTGAGGTCATGAGTAACGTTTCAAGGTCACAGGAGTGTACCGGCAGGCAGGAAGGTGGTTTGAAGTGTGTCTACTTCAATGCCAGGAGCATCCGGAATAAGGTGGGTGAACTTGCAGCATGGGCTGGTACCTGGCTGTTTTCGTTAGAGAGAAGAAGGTTAAGAGGTGACTTAATAGAGGCATACAAGATGATCAGAGGATTAGATAGGGTGGACAGTGCGAGCCTTTTTCCTCGGATGGTGATGGCTAGCATGAGGGGACATAGCTTTAAATTGAGTGGAGATAGATATTGGACAGATGTCAGAGGTAGGTTCTTTACTCAGAGAGTAGTAGGGGCGTGGAATGCCTTACCTGCAACAGCAGTGGGCTCGCCAACACTAAGGGCATTTAAATGGTCATTGGATAAACATATGGATGATAATAAAATAGTGTAGATGCGCTTTAGGTTGGTTTCACAGGTCAGCGCAACATCAAGGGCCGAAGGGCCTGTACTGCGCTGTAACATTCTATTGTTCTATTGACTGTTCGGGGGCCGATAGTACATTAGAAGAATGTGAGGTCATCTCATTGAAACATATAGGATTCTGAGGGGAAATCTAGGATACAAACGGAAGCCTCACTCTTACCTTGTGAAGTCTTCCTCGTCTTCTCGCTTAGGTCTCATTTGTTTAGGCTGAGTCATGTTCGTCCAGCTGGGGAGGGAAGTTAGTAGTCGGCTTATGTCCTCATCCTTTGCCCATGATGCGCTGATAATGAGCTTCTCTTCTGACTGAACTATGCTCCTGTATCGAAAAGAGGAATGGAATTAAATACAGATCATTCCTGCAAGAGCACTTCAGGTTGGTCTGATTGGAAGAACTCTATTAACTAGCTGTTTTCTCAACTTATTGATCATACAATTCAATATGGTTATTTTACCTGGGGGTGGACACATTATCCAAAATTTATGTTAAAGAAATAAGGGTTGAATAAAGATGGATTGGTAAAACAGCACAAGTATGAAGTACACATTTTTTAAAAAGAAAAGCTCATATGGTAACGTGGAAACAATTTTTAAAAATAGGTCCAGAAGTCAGACAGTCTTTCAAATGAAATGATGACCCAAAATCCTGTCTGCCTGCTCAAGCGGAATAAAAGCAGACGCCCGCCAGCAACAGGAATGGAACCAACACTCCGCTCGATATCAACCTGCCGCGCCAACACTGGCACTCCTCATCCGTTTCTACATTGACCAAGATCTTTGTGCAGCAAATCGGCAAAAGTGGATTCCTGCAGGCAACCTGGTCTGCAGCTGTGGTGCCCCTTAATCAATGACTCGCACAATTGAAGACTGCATCCTGACAAATTTCAGCGGAGGACTCAGAGAGCTCCTTCTATCCACTGCGGAAGTTATTACCTGACTTGGTGATTACAGCACATGCTAAAAGAAATGGAAACAGAATATTCCATGTACAATTCGAAGGGAAGCCAGTCATTCTGCACAATGTTGTGCTAGTGCTCCACATCACAATCATTAGCTGACCATCCATTATATTTATTGTTTGTGGGACCCAGCTTCTGCAAGTGGACTGTGGAACAGCAGCTGCAACTCAGCAGTAATAATTTGGTTTTAGAGTACTCTGTAATGCTTGGTTAAGGTGTTAGATCCTTTCCTTCTAATGGGAATTGGGACACTTTGGCATAAATTAGCAAGAATGAGCATTTGAAGGTTGTTTCAGATCCAGGATGAATAATAGTTAGAAGGAAATCTGTCACTATTTTCTATCTGTAATAAGAAACTAAAAAAATACTGAAACTCCAGAGTAAAGCTACTCTGAAATGTTAACTCATGATTCCCCTTCCAAAGCTGCATATCATGGTTTTATATTTGCACTATTTTCTCTTCTTATTTCAATATAACGACACTGGTTTGTTACATTTATCCCCCAAACACATTAAAACTTGTGGTGTAACTGCAGGTGTCCATACACAAGTTAGCACTGTTATACCTCTCTTTACTTTCTCCCTCATATTCAGCATTTCTAAATAGCTAAAAATGGCTACATTTTAATTGCCTATGTGCCTGCCTCTGGCTCTATAAACTTCACTCATCAAATGGCAAGCAAATTCAGTGTGTTACTCCCTTGGGCCCGTAACTCCAAAATCTCCCTTCTCTTGCTCATTAATCTTTGTCGCTTTTGCTGTTGTTAGCTGCTCTCTTCTTCATTGGCCTGTACCACTTGTATTCCCCTGCCCCCTGACGCCATCATCACTTGGCAACATTCCACCTTAAGGCATTCTGAACAATAGTCTCCCCTCTATTCTGACTATGTCCAGCGGCCTCCAGGTTAAACTGCAGCCTTTGCCTCACCCTTCACAGCTTTATCACCTGCAAGTAACAATTTCCTCAAAAGCTTCCCTGAGACTTTGGGGAATTTATTACTTGGATTACAAAGCTTTTTAAATAATTGTAGCTTTTCCAAACCTCAGGCAAGAATGGGTTTCCTAAACTCTACTTCCTGCTCTGTGCCGAGTGCAGTTTTGGTTTCCAAAACTGAAGAAAGGATCTACTTTAATTGGAGACAACACAGCAAAGGTTCATTAAATTGGTCCTGGGATGAGGGGTTGTCTTATGATGATAGGCTGAGTAAATTGGGCTTATATTTTCTGGAGTTTAGAAGAATGAGAGGTGGTCTCATTGAAACCTAAAAGATTCTGAAGGAGCTTAATGGAGTGGACATTGAGATTGTTCCCATTGTTGGAGAATCTAAAATACAGGAGCAAGTCTTGGGATCAGGGACTAATAAGTTCGGACTGAGATGAGGAGAAATCATTTCACTCAACGAGTTGTGAATCTTTGGGATTCTCTACCTCAGAGGGTTGTGGAAGCTCCATTGTTGAATACATTTAAGGCCGGGATAGACAGATTTTTGGTGTCTTTGGGAATTAGGGGATATAGGGAGAGGGCGGGAAATGAAGTTTAAGCCTAAGATCAGCCATTATTATATTGAATGGCAGACCAGGTGGGATGGGCTACGTGGTCTACTCCTGCTCCTATTTCTTGTGTTCTTGTACTCAATTCCTTTTCACAAGTTTCCCCACCCAGCCTGACTGAAAATGACCCCATATGTTCTTCCCTTCCTGCAGGGATGTCTATCCACTTCCCTTACCTTGCACTTTTCCTCTCTTACTGCTCCCTAACCTTCACTTTTACACTGATCTCGCCAACCCTGACCTCTTGACTTGCTACCTTTGACCTACAGCTCGCTCCCCACCCAGATATCAGCCTGCATGGAAAATGCAACTCACCATCTACTTCCCCCCCTTTCCCCGTCCCACAACCCATCACCCTTCAGCACTCAGCAGTTCTCTTCTCCAGCCAACCACCATTAGAAAATGCTGCTTTCTATTCAAATAGAGAACAAGAGTACAACACCAGCAGATATTTATAAAACACCTTCAATGTAAATGGTCATTTGTTAGTGCAAAACTTGAGTATTGCTAGAAAAAGAGACATGCTGTCAAAGCGTTTAGTCTTTCCCGCATCAGGACAGTTTTCAAGAGTATTAATAATAAAAGGAACAACAATTTAGACCACATGAGAAGAGAGTGCTGATTGATTGTCACGTGGACCCTGACCAGTAGAGGCATTGCCATGGAGAATGCACCAGAGAACAGTTAACAACCAAGCTTTCATTCAAATTCAAACCGGACATGCTGACTCTAGACTGGTCAAAGCATTGCCTTGGGGAATGAACCAGGGAATGGCTGCCCACCAAGCTTTTGTTTAGTTGCAAAGGGCATAATGGGCGGACATGCTCTTTTACTCTGCATTGGACAGGGTCCTGTGTGAATATATGCAGGCTCTAGCACGTGCAAGCCAGCCACACAGCCAGACTGATAATCTTAAATTGGTTTTCAGTGTATTTCTTAGCACAATTAGGATTGTTTAGCAAGTGTTGTTAAATTGCGGAATCACATCTAATGCTGGACATTATGTTTTGAGTTTTGCAAGCAAGGACCAGTTGGGTACAGTCTCTACTTTTAGCCAAAGGGACATGGTGCTTGATATGATCTATCAATCACTGGGGCATAAGGCATCACACCGGCACTGAAATTTATAGACCTCATAACTCATTTGAGTAATAGACAGAACACCTTAAAATCAGGAATGCTTAAGAGATTTGAATTAGAGGAGCGCAGATATTTTGGAGCATTGTTGGGCTGGAGCAGATTACAGAGATATGGAGGAGTGAGATCATGGAGAGATTTGTAAACAAAAGAATACAGAAAGAGAGAGAAACAGAAAATGGAGAATAAAAAAAGTTGCAGCAGGCCGACTGTTGGTGTTGCCCCAAAGGTTGAATAACAGTGGACTACTCAGAAAAGAGCAACCATGTTAGAGAAAGGAATGCTGATCGACAGGAGAAACTTTAATCAGTGACAAAACTTTGGTCCTGCACAAATATGACCATTATTATTCACGTTTGAACCTCGGCAGTAAGCAGCTACTTGGCGCTGGGAACTTTGCAGCCAAGCCTGGTTACACCTCAACCTGAAGTACACACAAAGGTAGTTACAGCAGGGAAGCCTGGTAAATGATCATGAATGTAATACAAGGATCTGGCGCATATAGGGTAAACGTGAGACTGAGTACAGTGCTGTCCACAGTGATGTGAGGGATCTGTCATAATATGCACCCATGCACATCATGAGGTAAAAACAGGCAGTGACAGACACCAGGTTAGCCAATCAACATACAGGACAGAACACAACCAATCACCGGACAGAATACCAGAGGGGGGCTTCCAACTATAAAATACACGAGGCATCAGCACTCCGTCTCTTTCCACTGGTGACAGCTGTAGTGACAGTCAGGGTGTATATACCAGTCAGCACCTTCTATACGTGGATCAGAGCTCGCCTGGTCTAGTAAGCTAGAGTTAGTACACTTAGAGTAGTAGAGTGTCAACCTACAGCCAGCTGTGTGCATTGTTATAGAAGTTCAATAAATCGTATTGAACCAATGCCTACATTTGGTGTATGCTTTACAGTTCATCTGCATCCTGTTGCAGTCCGTGTTACCCCAGAATAACACGACATGGTACCAGGAGTCTACTTCATCTAAGTAATTTACCTTGAATAATTCAGTGACAACCAGCAAGTGCCTTCCAGCGGCATGGAGCAGATCCAGGCCCCTCCACATCTCCAGATCTCCGGCAATCTCGGCGCCAACTGGCGGGTATTCAAGCAGAAATTCAGTCCATACATGGAGGCCTTGGGCCTCGAGGATGCGTCCAATGCCAGAAAAACCGCGCTGCTCCTATCGACTGCGGAGGACCAGGCCATCCAAATCTTCAATTCGATCACTTTTGCCGACGGCGAGGACAAGACCAAGTTCCAGACCGTGTTAGCCAAATTCGACAGTCACTGTGAAGTCGAAGCGAATGAGAGCTTTGAGTGCTATGTCTTCCAGCAACGCCTTCAGGGTAAGGATCAGCCTTTCCAATCCTTTCTAACTCATCTCCGCATATTAGCGCAATCCTGCAACTACGGTGACACCGCTGATTCCCTCAGGGATCAGATCGTGTTTGTGGTCCACTCCGACGCCCTGCGGGAGCAGCTCCTAAAAATAAAAACCATGACCCTGCCAGTAGCCATCGAGATGTGTAAAGTGCATGAACAGGTGAAAAATCGCTACTCCCGCCTTAAATCGGCAGAGCAGGACCAACTTGCCTCCCACGAGGCAGAGAGTGTACAGGCCTTCGCCCGAATGCGGCGCCTTAGCATTGATGAATGCGGCCATTTTGCGATCTTTTCCCGGGGTCCCACGCATGCGCACCGCGGAGGGGAGAACGACTTGGCCGAAGACCACACTGCGCAGGTGCGAGTGGCGGCTGACCGCACTGCGCATGTGCGACGACGCACGGAGCGTTACGACCTCAACGTCATGATGTGCCCGAACTGCGGCACCGCCCACTTAAAGCGGCAATGCCCTGCAATAGGCAGACGATGTTTAAATTGTGGAAAGCCTGGCCATTATGCAGCTTTGCGCAGGTCTGCTCCTCCGATCGTGGGCCAGCCTTCCCAGTTCCAACGCAAACGTGCTCGAAGTGTGCAGCAAAGGCTGCTGGATTCGGAACCTGGTAAGACCACGGATCCAGAGGATGACTGCCTGGCGTCCCCATATCGTGTGGGCATCATTACCACGTATGACAAGGCCTTCTCAAATTCAGCAACACGCCTACCCATCCTCAACATGGATTCTGCGGACGAATGGCGTGCTGTTATAGAAGTCAACCAATGCAGCGTCCGGTTCAAGCTGGACACTGGTGCTTCAGTCAATCTCATCTCTCAAACAGATCTTGCTCGCATCCAAAGGCAGCCAAAAATTCTTCCACCGGCTGCCAGCTGCTTGATAATTAATGGCAATGCCATTATTGCGTTAGGGTCTTGTCACCTGCATGTCTCCAACAAGGCCATCAAAGCCACACTGCGATTCGAAATCGTCAAGCCTGACAAGGCTTCCCTGCTTGGTGCCCATGCATGCAAGCTACTCACGTCCAGCGCGTACATGCCATGTCCTCTGCCAATATGAATCTTCAGGCTGACATTGCCGAAATCCTGTCACAATACCCGGATGTGTTCAGTGGGATGGGCACGCTGCCGTACCGCTACAAAATCTTACTCAGGCCTGATGCCACGTCTGTGATCCATGCCGGGTGCCAGCTCCTCTGAAGGACCGTTTAAAGGTGCAGCTGCAGCAGCTCCAAGACCAGGGTATAATCTCTAAAGTGACGGAACCGACTGACTGGGTCAGCTCGGTGATCTGTGTGAAGACGCCCTCTGGAGAACTGCGCTTAGGTACAGATCCCAAGGGTCTTAACCGAAACTTAATGCGGGAACACTATCTGATCCCGAAGCGGGAGGAGCTAACCAGTGAGATGGCACATGCCAAATTCTTCACGAAGCTAGATGCATCGCGTGGCTTCTGGCAGCTACAACTGGACGAGTCTAGCAGGAAGCTCTGGACGTTTAATACACCTTTCGGAAGGTACTGTTACAACCGCATGCTGTTTGGTATTGTTTCTGCCTCTGAAATCTTTCACAGGATCATGGAACAGATGCTTCTGGGCTTTGAGGATGTGCGGGTTTATGTTGATGACGTCATTATATGGTCCACGACCACAGAGGAACACATATCTCGTCTCCAACAAGTCTTTAGACGCATACATGCCAACGGCCTGAAGATGAACAAGGCCAAATGCTCCTTTGGCATGTCATCAATCAAGTTTTTGGGTGATCAAATATCCCAGCAGGGCGTGCAACCGGACTCGGACAAAGTCAAGGCCATCAACACCATGAAGACCCCGGAAGACAGAAAGGCGGTACTCCGCTTCCTGAGTATGGCTAACTTCTAGGGAAAGTTCATTCCCAACCTCGCATCATATACCACTGCTCTCAGGCATCTGGTGAAGAAGCAGAATGGCTCGAATTAAAGGCAAAGCTCACCACTGCTCCGGTACTCGCGTTTTTTGACCCAGAGCGGGAGCCAAAAATCTCCACGGACGCCAGCCAGGACGGCATTGGTGCGGTGCTCCTCCAGAAGGATGACTCCTCGTCCTGGGCTCCAGTGGCCTATGCATCCAGGGCCATGACTCCCACTGAGCAGAGGTATGCTCAGATAGAGAAAGAGTGCCTGGGCCTCCTCACCGGTATTGTAAAGTTCCATGATTATGTCTACAGTCTACCAACCTTCACAGTAGAGACTGACCACAGACCCCTAGTCCATATCATTCTCAAGGACTTGAATGACATGACGCCCAGGCTTCAGCGCATTCTCCTTCGACTCCGCAGGTATGATTTCGAATTGGTTTACACACCGGGCAAGGAGCTAATCATTGCGGATGCCCTGTCTCGCGCCAGCACCTCGCCCTGTGAACTGGTCGACTTCATCCGCCAAAGTGAGGCACAGGTGCAACTGTGTGCCAGCAACCTCCCGGCCTCAGACGAACGAGTCGTCAACATTCGAAAAGAGACTGCCAAGGACCCTCTTCTGCAGCGGGTCATACATCACCATGCAAATGGTTGGCAGAAAGGGCAATGCCCCAGTTCTTTAATGTCAAGGATGACCTAACAGTTGTCGAGGGGATCCTCCTCAAGCTGGATCGTATCGTTATTCCTTGCAGCCTCCAGAGCTTAGTGCTCAAACAGATCCACGAGGGACACCTCGGTATCGAGAAATGCAGGCGCAGGGCCCGGCAGGCTGTCTATTGGCCTGGCATCAAAGAGGACATATCCAACATGGTTCTCAATTGTGCGACTTGCCACCGTTTCCAGCCTGCTCAGCCTACAGAAACACTCCAGCAACACAAGATTGTGACCTCTCCGTGGTCTAAGGTGGGAATCGACCTTTTTCACGCCAATGGGCGTGACTACATGCTTATAATTGACTACTTCCCGAGTTACCCCGAAGTGGTGAAACTGTCCGACCTCACATCAAGGACTGTCATTAAGGCCTGCAAGGAGACATTTGCCAGGCATGGTATTCCACTCACGGTCATGAGCGACATCGTTCCCTGCTTCTACAACCAAGAGTGGTCCAACTTCGAACTATACCAGTTCAAGCACATTACCTCGAGCCCGCATTACCCGCAATCTAACGGGAAAGTCGAAAAAGGGGTCCATATCGTGAAGCAACTGCTCCGCAAGGCTGCGGACTCAGCTTCTGACTTTAACCTTGCCCTCCTGGCGTACAGGGCAACCCCTCTGTCCACCGGTATGTCTCCGACACAACTCCTTATGAATCGTAACCTGCGGACGACTGTTCCAACCATTTATTTACCTGACCTGGAAAAGGTGCAGCAACTCAGAAACCGGCAAAAGCTGACATACGATGCTCATGCTACTGATTTGCATCAAGTTGCCTGGTGGAGGCTGGTCAGCTCCAGCTGTTGTTGTTCGACAGGCTGCTCCGAGGTTGTTCTTGGTTTGCATGGCTGATGGATCCAGTGTAAGGTGCAACAGAAGGGCACTACGCAAACGTGCCTGCCCACCACCAGATCTCATGTTCCCAGCTGTCGTGATATCTTTTCCGGACACCTCGCTCCACAAGGCCACCAATCTGGCTGCAGTCCCGCCTGTCAAGGCGCGTCCCCCCCACCTCCACGGCGGTCGACAAGGATCGTACTCCAGCCCCAGAGATTGGACTCATAAATATTTCCTTTGTACATATTGTTCTGTATCTGCATGCTAGACACCTTACATGTACATATGCATTCACTCGCCATATGCTGTAAGTAGTTATATGTCGTATATGCTCTAAGCAACCGCCAAATCTTTTTAAAAAAGGGCGTATGTCATAATATGCACCCATGCACATCATGAGGTAAAAACAGGCAGTGACAGACACCCAGGTTAGCCAATCAACATACAGGACAGAACACAACCAATCACCAGACAGAACACCAGAGGGGGGCTTCCAACTATAAAACACACGAGGCATCAGCACTCCGTCTCTTTCCACTGGTGACAACTGTAGTGACAATCAGGGTGTACATATATGAGTCAGCACCTTCTACACGTGGATCAGAGCTAGCCTTGTCTAGTAAGCTAGAGTTAGTACACTTAAGAGTAGTAGAGTGTCAACCCACAGCCACCTGTGTGCATTGTTACAGAAGTTCAATAAATCGTATTGAACCAACGCCTACGTTTGGTGTATGCTTTACAGTTCATCTGCATCCTGTTGCAGTCCGTGTTACCCCAGGGTGAATAACACGACATGATCCACACCCAGGAGGCAGTCTGGGGTTGGACAGAGCCGTGGGCGCAAGCAAGCCTGGAGCCAGCTCCTAGCTTGAACGCTGAATATATGTACATAGTTCCTGCAGTTAATACAGTTAGTCTACGTAAGACTATGAAGACCTTATTAAGACCTACTGAATATTATCCAACAACCTACAACAATTCTAGACAATATTTTCCTTCCCAATGCCCAGAGCACTAACGGTAATTGTGATCCCTCTTCTATCTATGTGCATGTGGCTCAGTTGTGGGAATGAATATTTATACATATTTGGGAAGTATTTTTAATTTAACATTGATTTGGAAACAGATCATATCAATGCTAAAAAAACAAGGGTTCAGAGTCAAAGATTCTGGACCCTGAGGAACTCTTGTGGCTTTCTTCAAAATATAAACAGGACTTTGTTCAAACTTGTCATTTTAATATACCAGCAATCTTCTAACATCCACCTCTTATTTTACATTGTTTATTGCAACTGTTACAAGCTGTATTACAAGGTGTTACTTCAGTTCATGTTTCGCAATTATTTTCACTGCGATAGGAGAGTGGAAAAGTTAGCCTTTTTCTGGTTCTTCTTTCATTCACTCCATTGACCATTTTCCGTTCTAAGGGCCTTGAAGCCCTTTTCACTTTTTTTTGTCTTAATGTGTTTTCTTGCTCTGCTCTATTTGGCACACTGCCTGAGCTGTTAGGAGCAATAACAAGTTACCATGTGCTTGAGGGGGAGCTGTCTTCATGCCAGATCACAATCAGCTGGCTCCAAAGCACTCCGCCGCCTTCAGACCCAGGCATTCCTGACGGTTTTTAAAAACTACAGCCGTCAGTGTTTTTTGACAAAAAATCCATTATTGATCTTAGGAGATGATACACGTGGACAGTTCTCTGTGCCCCAGCAGTCTCCTATTGAACGGTAACATATTGCATTTCACAGAAGCACACAGCACAGGTAGAGGCCAACCAGCTCACTGTGCCAGCTCTTTGAGCGAGCTCTCCAAATAGTCCTCACCCCTCTTTTCTCAGAACCCGCATGTATTTCCTTTTCAAGAAAAGATCCAATTCCTTTTTTAAAGGACGGCACGGTGGCACAGTGGTTAGCATTGCTGCCTCACAACACCAAGGAGCCGGGTTCGATTCTGACCAAGGGGTGACTCTCTGTGTAGAGTTTGCATGTTCTCCCCGTGTCTGCATGAGTTACCTCAGAGTGCTCCAGTTTCCTCCCACAATCCAAAGATGTGCAGATTAGATGGATTGGCCAAGCTAAATTGCCCCTTAGTGTCCAAAAGGTATGTGGGTTACAGCGTTATAGGGATAGGACTGGGCAGTGGGCCTAGGTTAGTGAGCTTTCTCGGAGGTTCCGTGCAGACGTGATGGGCCAAATGGCCTCCTTCTGCACTGTAACGATTCTATGAAAGTTATGATTAAATCTACTTCTATCACCTTTTCCGGCAGTGTCTTCCATCTCCCCATTTCCTCCTGGTTCTCAATTATCTTAACAGTGCCATCAGATTCCAGTGGAATCAGTGGGCTGTAGCCTCCTGGCGCCCCAGTATTGGATTTGGCAGATACCCCAAAGATTCACTAGGGATTCCTCTTGGAACTTTACAGGGAGGAATTTTCATTGTAATTGCCATTAAACACTAACTTTCCAAGGACAAATATGCTGCGAACCATCTGACAATGCAAATTAAATTGCTCACATCGTCCGTTCCATCAGGGTTACACTAATAGTTACTCTGAAAACGTCAGAACAATTAAAACCTCTTCTAACTTCTGGGTAACTATTTTGAATACCCAGACTGAGCCTCGCATGGGACTCTCTCTATCCCACGACCTCCGTGGGAATCCCTGCACCCGCAAAGGACATCCCACCCATGGGCCAACTTTCATCCATGACCTGACCCGGCTAGACACCCGCCCCCACCCCCCCCCACGCATCTCCGTCTCGAGATCCGGCTGGACTCTCCTCCTGCTGACCCGACCCCCATCACTCCAATGCTGATTGTCACTCTGAGGATGTTACGGCTCAATGTCTTCCTAGCTACTCTACCAAAGTCCCTCACAACCTTGAACGCCTACAAAACCTCCTCTTAACCTTTCTTTTGTCAGCTGTGGCGCAGCTGGTAGAAGTCCCGTCTCCGAGTCAAAAGGTTCCGGCTTCAAATCTAGGTTCAACTATCTAGGCTGACATTCCACTGCAGTATTGAGCACGTGCTGCATTGTTAAAAGTATCGTCATTTGGAAGATATGTTAAACCAAGGCTCTGTTTGTCCAGTCTTGGCCGATATTTACCTCTCAATTACAATCCCAAAAATGTGGTACCTGGTACTTACCACATTGCTGTGTGTGGGAGTTTGCTTTTTGCAAATTGGATGCTGCGCTTTCTACATTAGAACAGTGACTACACTCATTTGTAAAGGACTCTGGGATGTTTGGTGACTGTGAAAGGCAATATGTAACTGGAACTCTTTCGTTTTCTTCTGTGCTCCAAGGAAAACAATTCTGGCTGCTCTCATCTCGCCACGTAACTGAAGTTTCTCATCCCTTGAATTCCCTCTACATCTCTGCAAGCCTCGGCATCCTTCCTAAAGTGTGGTGCCCAGAATTAGATTGAATTCACCAGCCGAGGACTAAACAGTGATGTATAAAGATTTAGCATTGTGGTGATAAACATGGAAGCAATATCATAGATAGCTGATGGTGCGACCTCCAACCAGCAGGTGGTGATACAGACACACCATGCGGTCTCAAGACAGTGGTCATGTGGCAAGGCACGCCAATATAAGTGGGGGCACATCTGGTCACAAGGAGATGGCTATAAGATAGACAAAGTGAACAGTCGTGCCTTGGGTAGTTCCAGAGGAGTACAAAAAACTCCATGATAACTCTGATAGCTCTGTAACAGATCGTTATCTTACCACGTGTGATTAAATAAAGATCCTGGTTTGGACAAGATTCAAGTTTGATAGATTCCTTGCTGGACATCGAACACATCAAGCATTACTTTACTTTTGCACTCTGTGCATCCATTTGTAAAGCCAAGGGTCCCTTGTGCACCTCCTTCTTAACAACCTACGAAGGTGGCAGGACAAACCTTTGTGAATGTGAACAAGCTTACAGCAAAACTGTAATGAGCCTTTCATCAGTGAACAGCAGTCTAGCATTGAATGTCAAGGTAGCTGAACCTTTGACCACACCCATAATCCCCCGATACCTTTCAAGTGGTGAGCCCAGTTGTGCTGCTGCACAGAAGTAGACACAAAGTAAATTGGATAAACCCCGAAGTACGATGACAATAAAATGTATGGGAGTCACAGAGAGACTGAGGCAGGAAGTGTCGAGGACAAAAGTAGAGAGAGGAAAACAAAGAATTAAAAAGTACGAGACAAGTAAACACACATTTAAAGGAAGAGGAGAAACAACAGTTTTTCCATCTTTTGCCTGTGGGGAACCCATGGGAAAATAACATTGTGTAATGGTGTAACCAAGAGTCTCTTTGTAAAAAGGTCCCGGCGCTACAAAACAACATATTCTCTGACCTACCATGAGCAATGTTATGGGAGATCAGTTAATCTTACTTTAAAATAGCATACAGCTCTCCAAGAGAAAAGATCATGATAATTAGCTGTAACCTGTGTGGGAGTAGAATTGCTTTTATACCAGTTCCCACAGGGTACTGCACCAGCGTCAGCTAGGCAGGATCTTTTCAAACATGAATTGTTCTGACTGGAGCACTACAGCAGCACTAGTAAGGCAGGGAAAAATCAGCCGATGTTTCTGAACACTTTCCATTGATCACTTCTCCAAACGGTGCATATGTGGGCATTGGTTAAAGACAAGGCCGGGCTCCTTGTGATTCCGATTTGGTTGAAGAACATAGAACATAGAAAATACAGCACAGAACAGGCCCTTCGGCCCACGATGTTGTGCCGAACCTTTGTCCTAGATTAATCATAGATTATCATTGAATTTACAGTGCAGAAGGAGGCCATTCGGCCCTTTGAGTCTGCACCGGCTCTTGGAAAGAGCACCCTACCCAAACTCAACACCTTCACCCAACACCAAGGGCAATTTGGACATTAAGGGCAATTTATCATTGGCCAATTCACCTAACCTGCACATCTTTGGATTGTGGGAGGAAACCGGAGCACCCGGAGGAAACCCACGCAGACACGGGGAGGACGTGCAGACTCCGCACAGTCAGTGACCCAAGCCGGAATCGAACCTGGGACCCTGGAGCTGTGAAGCAATTGTGCTATCCACAATGCTACCGTGCTGCCCTTGAGAACAAATAAATCTACACTATATCATTTAACCGTAATCCATGTACCTATCCAATAGCTGCTTGAAGGTCCCTAATGTTTCCGACTCAACTACTTCCACAGGCAGTGCATTCCATGCCCCCACTACTCTCTGGGTAAAGAACCTACCTCTGATATCCCTCCTATATCTTCCACCTTTCACCTTAAATTTATGTCCCCTTGTAATGGTTTGTTCCACCCGGGGAAAAAGTCTCTGACTGTCTACTCTATCTATTCCCCTGATCATCTTATAAACCTCTATCAAGTCGCCCCTCATCCTTCTCCGTTCTAATGAGAAAAGGCCTAGCACCCGCAACCTTTCCTCGTAAGACCTACTCTCCATTCCAGGCAACATCCTGGTAAATCTTCTTTGCACCTTTTCCAAAGCTTCCACATCCTTCCTAAAATGAGGCGACCAGAACTGTACACAGTACTCCAAATGTGGCCTTACCAAAGTTTTGTACAGCTGCATCATCACCTCACGGCTCTTAAATTCAATCCCTCTGTTAATGAACGCGAGCACACCATAGGCCTTCTTCACAGCTCTATCCACTTGAGTGGCAACTTTCAAAGATGTATGAACATAGACCCCAAGATCTCTCTGCTCCTCCACATTGCCAAGAACTCTACCGTTAACCCTGTATTCCGCATTCATATTTGTCCTTCCAAAATGGACAACCTCACACTTTTCAGGGTTAAACTCCATCTGCCACTTCTCAGCCCAGCTCTGCATCCTATCTATGTCTCTTTGCAGCCGACAACAGCCCTCCTTACTATCCACAACTCCACCAATCTTCGTATCATCTGCAAATTTACTGACCCACCCTTCAACTCCCTCATCCAAGTCATTAATGAAAATCACAAACAGCAGAGGACCCAGAACTGATCCCTGCGGTACACCACTGGTAACTGGGATCCAGGCTGAATATTTGCCATCCACCACCACTCTCTGACTTCTATCGGTTAGCCAGTTTGTTATCCAACTGGCCAAATTTCCCACTATCCCATGCCTCCTTACTTTCTGCATAAGCCTACCATGGGGAACTTTATCAAATGCCTTACTAAAATCCATGTACACTACATCCACTGCTTTACCTTCATCCACATGCTTGGTCACCTCCTCAAAGAATTCAATAAGATTTGTAAGGCAAGACCTACCCCTCACAAATCCGTGCTGACTATCCCTAATCAAGCAGTGTCTTTCCAGATGCTCAGAAATCCTATCCTTCAGTACCCTTTCCATTACTTTGCCTACCACCGAAGTAAGACTAACTGGCCTGTAATTCCCAGGGTTATCCCTAGTCCCTTTTTTGAACAGGGGCACGACATTCGCCACTCTCCAATCCCCTGGTACCACCCCTGTTGACAGTGAGGACGAAAAGATCATTGCCAACGGCTCTGCAATTTCATCTCTTGCTTCCCATAGAATCCTTGGATATATCCCGTCAGGCCCGGGGGACTTGTCTATCCTCAAGTTTTTCAAAATGCCCAACACATCTTCCTTCCTAACAAGTATTTCCTCGAGCTTACCAATCTGTTTCACACTGTCCTCTCCAACAATATCGCCCCTCTCATTTGTAAATACAGAAGAAAAGTACTCGTTCAAGACCTCTCCTATCTCTTCAGACTCAATACACAATCTCCCGCTACTGTCCTTGATCGGACCTACCCTCGCTCTAGTCATTCTCATATTTCTCACATATGTGTAAAAGGCCTTGGGGTTTTCCTTGATCCTACCCGCCAAAGATTGTTCATGCCCTCTCTTAGCTCTCCTAATCCCTTTCTTCAGTTCCCTCCTGGCTATCTTGTATCCCTCCAATGCCCTGTCTGAACCTTGTTTCCTCAGCCTTACATAAGTCACCTTTTTCCTCTTAACAAGACATTCAACCTCTCTTGTCAACCATGGTTCCCTCACTCGACCATCTCTTCCCTGCCTGACAGGGACATACATATCAAGGACACGTAGCACCTGTTCCTTGAACAAGTTCCACATTTCATTTGTGTCCTTCCCTGCCAGCCTATGTTCCCAACTTATGCACTTCAATTCTTGTCTGACAACATCGTATTTACCCTTCCCCCAATTGTAAACCTTGCCCTGTTGCACGTACCTATCCCTCTCCATTACTAAAGTGAAAGTCACAGAATTGTGGTCACTATCTCCAAAATGCTCCCCCACTAACAAATCTATCACTTGCCCAGGCTCATTACCCAGTACTAAATCCAATATTGCCCCTCCTCTGGTCGGACAATCTACATACTGCGTTAGAAAAGCTTCCTGGACACACTGCACAAACACCACCCCATCCAAACTATTTGATCTAAAGAGTTTCCACTCAATATTTGGGAAGTTAAAGTCGCCCATGACTACTACCCTATGACTTCTGCACCTTTCCAAAATCTGTTTCCCAATCTGTTCCTCCACATCTCTGCTACTATTGGGGGGCCTATGGAAAACTCCTAACAAGGTGACTGCTCCTTTCCTATTTCTGACTTCAACCCATACTACCTCAGTAGGCTGATACTCCTCGAACTGCCTTTCTGCAGCTGTTATACTATCTCTAATTAATAATGCCACCCCCCCACCTCTTTTACCACCCTCCCTAATCTTATTGAAACATCTATAACCAAGGACCTCCAACAACCATTTCTGCCCCTCTTCTATCCAAGTTTCCGTGATGGCCACCACATCGTAGTCCCAAGTACCGATCCATGCCTTAAGTTCACCCACCTTATTCCTGATGCTTCTTGCGTTGAAGTATACACACTTCAACCCCTCTCCGTGCCTGCAAGTACTCTCCTTTGTCAGTGTTCCCTTCCCCACTGCCTCATTACACGCTTTCGCGTCCTGAATATCGGCTACCTTAGTTGCTGGACTACAAATCCGGTTCCCATTCCCCTGCCAAATTAGTTTAAACCCTCCCGAAGAGTACTAGAAAACCTCCCTCCCAGGATATTGGTGCCCCTCTGGTTCAGATGCAACCCGTCCTGCTTGTACAGGTCCCACCTTCCCCAGAATGCGCTCCAATTATCCAAATACCTGAAGCCCTCCCTCCTACACCATTCCTGCAGCCACGTGTTCAACTGCACTCTCTCCCTATTCCTTGCCTCGCTATCACGTGGCACCGGCAACAAACCAGAGATGACAACTCTGTCTGTCCTGGCTTTTAACTTCCAGCCTAACTCCCGAAACTTGTTTATTACCTCCACACCCCTTTTCCTACCTATGTCGTTGGTACCAATGTGCACCACGACTTCTGGCTGCTCACCCTCCCCCTTAAGGATCCTGAAGACACGATCCGAGACATCCCTGGCCCTGGCACCCGGGAGGCAACATACCTTCCGGGAGTCTCGCTCGCGACCACAGAATCTCCTATCTATTCCCCTAACCTGAAGAACCTGCTGAAAATCAATGTTTAGGTACAACACGATTAGTGGTAACTTGGGCAAGGTATCAGAAGCTGTCCCCAACAGTCAAATTCTATCCAGCCAGCAACCACTGCCCAGTGAAAAGGATCTGATCAGCAAAAAAAAAAAAAGCTTGAAATTAGACCAACTTTATCCTCCAATGAGAGACGGCAGTTGAATGGTTTCCTATCAGATCATTGATGATTGTTGGTAAAAAAGTTTTAATTTAATGCAAGAGTAGTAATGGATCCATCCCTGCCAACATTTGGCACAGTGACAGTCCCAACATTACCATCACTCACAGTGAGGACTGCATCCTTATTTAGATGTGAAAAATTGAGGTGCTGGTGCAGAGAATCTGAGTGTGCGCAACTGATGTTGCACAGTGGAGGACAGCGGATCGGGTTAGTGTGGAGGAGAGGTAGAAGGGTAGGGTAGAGGTAACAACACTGCTTCTGAATTAAAAGTCTAACGTAGTACTGCAATGGGTAGAGCCAAAATATCAGTGCCTTTGTTGGCAGCGACTGATTCTGTACAGTACTGTGACATGTTGCGATTAACTACTGATGAATTTTAAATGGAGTGATAAGCTACTGAAGTTGTTTCCAACATTAACTTACGAGCTCGCCGTGGGCTTCGTTGGCAAGATAAAATCTGTCTCATGAGATGTCTAAAACTACTACTCCCAGCTGGTACTGTATTGTTGAAATAAAATTATTTTGCAAGGTGTAGATAAGGCTTCTGGCATTGACATAAGACTGTGCGCTACTTAATGTTAAATCAGTAAAAATGTGAATGCCCAGATTTGCAGGTTAGCTATTGGAATGCTAATTTATACGATCTCAATGTCTTGGCCTTTCCTCTCTCATTGCATTCATTTTGCTACCAAACTGAAAAACCTGATTCCACAGTGCGCATCTCTCTCACCTCTGGATCACCAGTTTATTACTTTGCATTATGCCACATACCCTCTCCCTCAATTCCTTGTCAGGACTAAACTCTCCTCTCCCCATGCCACACTTGACAACCTCCCCGTAAATCTTTCTCCATCTCAAAGCCTCATCTCCTACGCACTGTATTCCCCCAGGCACAATTTCCCCCCAAATCGCTTGCAAAGTTTTCATTCCACAAACCCCTTGTACTATCTCTCCATTCCCACAACTCCAGTTTCTGTAGCCCTGATCTTACACTCCACAGCTCTAACTTATATCTGGTCTTAGTGCCTCTCCACTCATGGGTTGCAACTTTACATGCACTGGTCATCTCCAAATTGCCTGTCTGGTTTCAACACTCCAAATCCAAACATTCGATTTACAAGGAAGAGAAACTCAGTTCAAAACAACATTGGTAAATACAAGTTAATACTAAAAAAAACATTATTTTCAAAAAAATATAAAATGGAATATAAAAAATGACTTATTTGAAGGAATGAAGCAGCTTAACAATTGGATCCAATGCTGAAAACTGGGCAAACACTTAAATAATTGTTAGAAAACGTCTTGGCATTTTTTGGCACAAAGTTGCCTTAATTTATTTTCTCTGGAGCTCATGAATATATGGTGTACACTTTGGATAGATAGATACCAGTGGCCCTTTACAGAGGCTCTCACATTCGTGAAATACTGAACCCGCTTTCCCCCCCCTCATGATGTCATGCTTTCTAATTCAATTTAAGAGAATAAATTATATGAATTATTAAAATAAAATGTATGGCCCTTCTTCTCCGCCCCGTCTTGTGGCCAGGAGCCCAGGGATGAAGCCATCTGCTCAGCTATTTACCCTTCGTCTCCAGGAGAATAAAACTAACTGCGGCACCTGATCAGGTGACTTAACATCAGTGGGAAAGAACCCAACTGAAGCAGTTCAGTGCTTTTTATTCGTGTAACACCTGTCACTGCTGGAGCATGATTTCATATGATTTCCTCATTTATTCAGTCAGCCAGAAGATCTGCTGACAGTCCCGGGCCGTGGGTCCTGGCGGGTACACGGCTTGGCAACCACGCTGAGCCTTGCTGACAGTTACATACGTGAGAACACGCATTGCCGAAAAGGGAATAGAAATCAAATCACTTTCAGCCAACACCGCCTGGTTGGAGGTTTTTAAAACATAAAATACTTTTGGCTTTGCACCTCAGATATTTCAGAACATAATGTCAGTTTAGCCCTTTAATCACAGGAATTATTTTTTGGGTCAAAAATTAAAATAAGAAGTTTATTTTAAAAAAAACAGAGTGCTGGTATTGCTCTGCGTAGAAAAAAACAATAAAAATATCTGGGCATTTTGCCGAAATTTGAATCCAAACCGCCCCCTCCCCCCCCCTCAATTTCTCTCTTGAGGATGGCGATTAATAATGGGGCAACGAGCAATGAATGTTGGCAGCTTTCATTATCTTACCCACATGGCCTTTAATAATTGCAAGTAGGGATAGGAATTCTACCAGGTACTTAAGGAGAACCACAGCTCTCACTGTATATCCCTCACCGAGCTCAGAGCAAGGCAATTGATAAATTGGGTTTCTTCAGTGGACATTAAGAATCGATCAGTAGCGGGTGATCAGGGTTACACGTCAGCCAGACTGGTTAGGAGTTGCCTGCTCCCGATTCGGAACAGGATTCTTACTTATACTTAGTTTCTCCTGTCACATGTGGTATACCGGCAGAAAGACATGTCACCATCCCCGGTCTATCACAATCTCTTGCGCTCCAGCTCAGCTGGTGTCCCGGGGATAAAGGATCTACTAATTACCAATTGTCACAACTTGAGTTTGATTTAATGTTGCAACTAAGGCTATTCCAGTACCATGGTCATTATGTGACCGTACCCATTTATCCACCCAGCTTTGGTATGCTCCAGGCGCAATTCCCAGTCTGTGCTAAGTTAACTAGCTTTAAGTAAGGATAGTGGCAGGAATGCGGAAATTGGCTTCAGCACCCAGCATTAGAAAAGAAAAATTCAGGTAGAATTTCCTCTCCTGATGTCCATCCAGTGAGCTCTGCAGGAGGTCTGCATGTAAGTTTTGGTGATAAGAGGATGGAGCATATTAGCTGTAAACACACAGTTCCACAAAACAACTCGCTGACATTTATTGCCAATGGTCACACATAAATAATGGTCACCCAGGACTGACCTTAGTGCTTCAACAAATTAACTAATGATGGAAAAAAGGGGATAATAGAAATAAGATTTGGATAAAATTGGCATGAAAATCAAGTGACAGAAGGAAATAATTCCAACCAAGTTACTCGACATTTCTTCCGATTTGGAAGAACATTCTTTTGCCAACCTAGAAAGATCTATCTGAAGAGGGTGCACCGCGCTGCTTGATTCCAAGTGACTTCCCTTGATGGGAGAAAATATCAGTCATTTTCGAGTCTTTCGATCTGAATTCAATCTTCACAGAATCACAGTGCAGAAGAGGCCCTTCAGCCCATCGAGTCTGCACCGACACGTGAACAACACCTGACCTACCGACCTACCTAATCCCATTTACCTGCACTTGACTCAGCCTTGAATGTTATGATGTGCAAGTGCTCATCCAGGTATTTTTTAAAGGACGTGAGGCAACCCGCTTCTACCACCCTCCCAGACCGTCACCACCCACTGGGTAAAAAGGCTTTTTCCTCACATCCCCCCTGTACTGCCCTTCACCTTGTACCCCCTTAGTGACTGACCCTTCAACAAAGGGGAACAGCTGCTCTGAACCTCAAATCTTAAGCCAGAAGCTAATTAACATTATGACCACCCATGGTTTGTGTCTTGACTCAAGTGATGCTGAATTGACATTAAACACACCTACCATTTGCCTCCAGTGAACTTCAAGCATTAAGTAACGCCAAGAAAAACAGAAGCTCAAACACTGGTGACATCACAAAAATACACCAGACTGCTTTTTTTAAATTAAGAAAACTAGGTCAGGGTAGGACATTACCCAAGTTCAAAAAATGTAGGGCAGAATAGATAAATCATAGATAATCGTTTAGATCATGCTGAGTTTAGGTTTTAAAGTTGTGCATGTTAGAGGGAGTGATCAGTTCCACAGTTCGGGGTTACAGTAGGAAATAGTACGGACTGATTTCAACAGTGAGTTCTGTTGTGAATCTCACTCCAAATGGTAATATCCTTGAGGCCACATAATCGATACTAGTGAGGGAATTTAAAGATTATTTTCTCATGTTTATATTCAAATTATTATTCATAACTTGTGTGCACACTTAACATGTTGACCATCTGTTCAGCTTTGAGGGAAATAACTGATCACAATTAATGGCAGTTCACTAAATAGTTGCCAGCCACCGCCAAAACTTGTTAGCAATTTGTAGATGCAAAAGAGCCTCCGTTTGACATCGGTGGCTTTTGTTTCTTCAACACAGTTTAATCAAACAATAGCAATTTGCTCGCACATCTACTGCATGTGGAACAGAGTGCAGAACGGACAACTGAAGGAGACTACCTGTGGTCTTGTCCTTCACTCGGTCAAACCTACCACTCCCTTGGTGAGGTTCGCTTGCATATATAATACTGACTACTATTCAAATGTCCTGTTACAAACTTCAAGCTCTGCTTTGATCTGTCTTCTTTCGGCTCCCACCTGTGCAGTTGAAGTTGCTCCGCAAAACCTGTCATGGCTTCACAGTACAGGAGAAAGCTGGGAGTAGATATTAAAACAAACACAAAGCGAATAACTGCTGTTCAGGCACGCAAACTTATGGTTCACTGTTAAATTAAAATTAAATAAGACATGAGTATATTGTCACGTTTTGTCAATATAGATCAAGATCAAATTACAATAATCACGTCTCACAGTGAGCAATTTGAGGTCTTTTTAGAAATCGAAGGAAAGGTTTACCATCTGAGAACTAAAATGACATTGAACTTAATAAATTTAGAAATAGACCAAAATTCAGATCGGTTGAAGCTAACATTGTGGGAATTGATTTTGAAATGTGGTTAATTGAGATGTAGCACAGCTTGTGGTGTAGATGGAGAGAAGCACAATGGCTTCCGGCACAGTCTTATCACCTTTGGAGTCCTCAGTTTGAAAGCAGTCCAGACAGATGGGAAACAAAAATAAATAAAATGAAATTTATTCTGCCTGATGATTGTTGAGAGGCTTGAGTTAATACTGTACCAAACACAGCCTTGTACATGTTATCATGACTCAATAAGTAGTTGGGCTGTATGCTGTAGGGATGTCAGGTTTCGTTAAATACAAAACCAGACTAAGATGTGGAATTGTGAGTTGAGTAATGAGATTTGCTTTGCTTCTGATTATAAATCATATACTAAACTCAGTAAGTAATTCAATACTTATTGAGCTTATTGGGCGGCGCGGTGGCAAGTGGTTAGCACTGCTGCCTCAGCGTCAGGGACTTGGGTTCAATTCCGGCCTCGGGTGGCTGTGAGGAGTTTACACATTCTGCCTGTGTCTGCATGATTTTCAACCCACAGTCCAAAAATGTGCAGGTTCGGTAGATTAGTCATGATAAATTAACTGTCCAAAAGGTTAGGTGGGGTTACTGGGATAGAGTGAAGCGTGGGCTTAAGTAAGGTGCTCTTTCCAAGGTCTTGGGCAGATTTGATGGGCCAAATGGCCCCCTTCTGCACTGTAGGGATTGTATGATGCTATTCTAATATTGAAAACACAATGTAAATTGATGCTGATTTCAAATACAGGCTCTTGCAATTCTTGACTCCACAATGCACTGGAACTTCCACTCACTGAAATCCAAGGACACTGACTCCATCAGAATTCCCAGGATCAGCATCAGGATTCAACGACGGGTGGAACATTATGGAATAGGGTAGAACATAGATGCAACCTCCACAGTGAAAGGGCTTTATCCATTCAAATGGATGAGTAGCATGTGGTACAAGGGAACGCACTGATGGCTGCAGAAAAAAAAGGCGAGCTTGAAAATGTTTCAGTGGCTGATTTTGAGGCTTTCTGCTCGCAGTAGCCGAAGACTGGAGGGATTCTATTGCTGGAGCAGCTGGAAAGAAACCATTAAAAACAACAAAAACAAAGTGCTGGAAAAACCGATGAGTTCCGAACAAGATCCACATTGGACTTGAAAACGTGAACTCTGTTTCTTTCTCCATAGATGCTGCCAGACCTGCGGAGTTTTTCCAGCACTTTGTGTTTTGACTTCACATTTCCAGCAGTAAAAGTCCTGACCCATGTGGAAGGAGGTGGCTTTGGTTGTGAGATGCACCGCTACAACTCTATGATCGCATCAACTGAATAACAGACAAGTGCACCAAAATACAAAGGAGCATTATCTTAAAGCCTATCTTAATGTTCAAACTGTGCGATTTGAGGTTATCAAATGGCACTTTGTTTCCTGTCCCATAAACATTTTAACCTAGCACGTCTCATTTGTCTCCTGCATTGCATGCTTACACATGCAAGTCTCTCATCCAGAGTTCTTGTTCTTTTTCGCTAATTATCATTACCATCCACTGCACGAACCCTGGCAGATTGTGACTGCAGGATCAGGATACTATTGCAGCCAATTAATACAATTCAATACTCGAGCAGGAGGAGACGACACCTAATGTCAGGAAATTATATATGAGGGCCACTAGGCAAGGAAATGCAGACACCTGCACATAAACTCAAGAAGCACTAACAATAATTGGAACCAAATTGGGCCTGGCAATTGGAAATGAAGATATGGGAGTCAATGTGCCGTCAGTGGATCTGTATATCTTTTAATATGTAATGTATCGGTGTTGTCTTCAATCTCTCTACCAGCGATCATATTCCTCACAAGAATCCACAAAGCATCTGTTCAAGCAAGAATATAGCTCATGCAGACTCAAGCTACCAGAACTACTCTTTCCTACAGAGATGTCTGCAAGCCAGGGCACAAGAACAGGATGACATTGATCAAGAAGGTGCAGTCTCCACTACTGCCTCACAGTTCTAGGACCTGGGTTCAATTCCGGCCTTGTGTATCTCTATGTGTGGAGTTAGTATGTTCTCCCACTATCTGCGTGGGTTTCCTCCGGGTGCTCCGGTTTCCTCCCACAGTCCAAAGATGTGCAGATTAGGCGGATTGACCATGATAAATTGCCCCTTAGTGTCCAAACGGGTAAGGTCGGGAAACTGGGTTACGCGGATAGGATGGAGATGTGGGCTTAAGTAGGGTGCTCTTTCCAAGGGTTGGTACAGACTCGATGGGCTAAAATTCGTCCTTCTGCACTGTAAATTCTATGATTCAGCACTTATGACAACACTGGCTAGGTCTAAGTCACTCACCTTCTCTCATTCACTAGATACAGTGACTCCATAAGAACAGAAGAACATAAGAACTAGGAGCAGGAGTAGGCCATCTGGCCCCTCGAGCCCGCTCCACCATTCAATGAGATCATGGCTGATCTTTTGTGGACTCAGCTCCACTTTCCGGCCCGAACACCATAACCCTTAATCCCTTTATTCTTCAAAAAACTATCTATCTTTATCTTTAAAACATTTAATGAAGGAGCCTCGACTGCTTCACTGGGCAAGGAATTCCATAGATTCACAACCCTTTGGGTGAAGAGGTTTCTCCTAAACTCAGTCCTAAATCTAATTCCCCTTATTTTGAGGCTATGCCCCCTAGTTCTTCTTTCACCCGCCAGTGGAAACAACCTGCCCGCATCTATCCTGTCTATTCCCTTCATAATCTTATATGTTTCTATAAGATCCCCCCTCATCCTTCTAAATTCCAATGAGTACAGTCCCAGTCTACTCAACCTCTCCTCGTAATCCAACCCCTTCAGCTCTGGGATTAACCTAGTGAATCTCCTCTGCACACCCTCCAGTGCCAGTACGTCCTTTCTCAAGTAAGGAGACCAAAACTGAACACAATACGCCAGGTGTGGCCTCACTAACACCTTATACAATTGCAGCAGAACCTCCCTAGTCTTAAACTCCATCCCTCTAGCAATGAAGGACAAAATTCCATTTGCCTTCTTAATCACCTGTTGCACCTGTAAACCAACTTTTTGCGACTCATGCACTAGCACACCCAGGTCTCTCTGCACAGCAGCATGTTTCAATATTTTATCATTTAAATAATAATCCCTTTTGCTGTTATTCCTACCAAAATGGATAACCTCACATATGTCAACATTGTATTCCATCTGCCAGACCCTAGCCCATTCACTTAGCCTATCCAAATCCCTCTGCAGACTTCCAGTATCCTCTGCACTTTTTGCTTTACCACGTATCTTAGTGTTGTCTGCAAACTTGGACACATTGTCCTTGGTCCCCAACTCCAAATCATCTATGTAAATTGTGAACAGTTGTGGGCCCAACACTGATCCCTGAGGGACACCACTAGCTACTGATTGCCAACCAGAGAAACACCCATTAATCCCCACTCTTTGCTTTCTATTAATTAACCAATCCTCTATCCGTGCTACTACTTTCCCCTTAATGCCATGCATCTTTATCTTATGCAGCAACCTTTTGTGTGGCACCTTGTCAAAGGCTTTCTGGAAATCCAGATATACCACATCCATTGGCTCCCCGTTATCTACCGCACTGTTGATGTCCTCAAAAAATTCCACTAACTTAGTTAGGCATGAACCCATGCTGTGTCTGCCCAATGGGACAATTTCCATCCAGATGCCTCGCTATTTCTTCCTTGATGATAGATTCCAGCATCTTCCCTACTACCGAAGTTAAGCTCACTGGCCTATAATTACCCGCTTTCTGCCTACCTCCTTTTTTAAACAGTGGTGTCACGTTTGCTAATTTCCAATCCGCCGGGACCACCCCAGAGTCTAGTGAATTTTGGTAAATTATCACTAGTGCATTTGCAATTTTCCTAGCCATCTCTTTTAGCACTCTGGGATGCATTCCATCAGGTCCAGGAGACTTGTCTACCTTTAGCCCCATTAGCTTGCCCATCACTACCTCCTTGGTGATAACAATCCTCTCAAGGTCCTCACCTGTCATAGCCTCATTTCCATCAGTCACTGTCATGTTATTTGTGTCTTCCACTGTGAAGACCAACCCAAAAAACCTGTTCAGTTCCTCAGCCGTTTCCTCATCTCCCATTATTAAATCTCCCCTCTCATCCTCTAAAGGACCAATATTTACCTTAGCCACTCTTTTTTGTTTTATGTATTTGTAGAAACTTTTACTATCTGTTTTTATATTCGGAGCAAGTTTACTCTCATAATCTATCTTACTCTTCTTTATAGCTTTTTTAGTAGCTTTCTGTTGCCCCCTAAAGATTTCCCAGTCCTCTAGTCTCCCACTGATCTTTGCTACTTTGTATGTTTTTTCCTTCAATTTCATACTCTCCCTTATTTCCTTAGATATCCACGGTCGATTTTCCCTCTTTTTACCGTCCTTCCTTTTTGTTGGTATAAACCTTTGCTGAGCACTGTGAAAAATCACTTGGAAGGTTCTCCACTGTTCCTCAACTGTTTCACCATAAAGTCTTTGCTCCCAGTCTACCTTAGCTAGTTCTTCTCTCATCCCATTGTAATCTCCTTTGTTTAAGCACAAAACACTAGTGCTTGATTTTACCTTCTCACCCTCCATCTGTATTTTAAATTCCACCATATTGTGATCGCTCCTTCCGAGAGGATCCCTAACTATGAGATCCTGAATCAATCCTATCTCATTACACAGGACCAGATCTAGGACCGCTTGTTCCCTTGTAGGTTCCATTACATACTGTTCTAGGAAACTATCGCGGATACATTCTATAAACTGCTCCTCAAGGCTGCCTTGACCGACCTGGTTAAACCAATCCACATGTAGATTAAAATCCCCCATGATAACTGCTGTACCATTTCTACATGCATCAGTTATTTCTTTGTTTATTGCCTGCCCCACCATAATGTTACTATTATGAGGCTGGTTAAGGTTGCATATAGTGCTGACTTAGCAAAAAGTGCTACAACCTGCCTGAATCCTATTGGCTGGGGACAATTTGTTATCCCATGATTTATTTTGGGGAGTATGAGCTCCCCCAATGAAGGGAGCGGGGCAATCACTGTATAAATAAAGTTGGCCAGTGTGGTATCGGCTAGCGAAGGAAGCAGTGGTGAGCTACTGCTGCTGTGTACATATTGTTGTAAATAAAGTTACTTTCTGTTTGACTCTACAAACCCGTGCTGGATTCTTCTTGGCCCTCGCAAAAAAAGAAGAGTATGAGGAAGCGAGGGTGTACATATATGAGAGTGGAGCCTGGCATAGCTGAGTGGAGGCTATGAAATATCAGCCTCGGGTGACAGATTGCAAAGATGTTGGCTTTGGGGACCCTGCGAGGAAATGAAGGACTCGAACAGAGCATCAAAACATTTGTAGATTCTGCAAAGTCCACCTGAAGATGTGCAGCTGGTGGCTGGGCCGGCTGTGAATTTCACTGTCCCACTGCGTGTCAACATCTAGCGATACTCAACATCACTGCAATGTCGTCTTGTTGAAGTGACAGTTGTAGGAACATCTGCAAATCTCCCCGCCACTTCAGATTAGGTGGATTGGCCACGATCAATGCGTGGGGTTACAAGGATAGAGTGGGAATGGGCCCAGGTAGAGTGCTTTTTCAGCTGGTTGGTGCAGACCCGTTGGGCCGAGCGGCCTCTTTCTGCACTGTGGGGATTCTATGGATTCATAAATGATCCAGGTACGTTAGTCAATTCAATGCAAAAGCACAGAGAGCAACTGCAGGTCTTGGCAGGCCCCTTGCTGGTACAGGGACAACTACTCTTACTTCCCAAAGTATGATGGCGTCTTCACAACCTAATTGGTCTTTCCAAATAAAATATGGCTTCATCTCTTCAGGCCTGTTGGTCCATGGTTAATACTCTGTGCTTCACTTTTTCTAACTGGGCATAGGGCAAAGGTCTGGCCCTCAAAAACTGTGGGGATTCCTCTGGCTCTACGTGGATCTATACCTGCAGACCCTTCAATTTACCAACTCATCACAAAATACATCTTCGTACTTTATTAATTCTAGCAGGCCTCCTTCTTTTATTTGAAACATTTCTGTCCAATTTAATTGAATTCCTTTGAGCCGGTCGTGCCCAGTAGACTTGGTCCTCGGCCTGAGACGACCTTTAGTGGAAGCTGGACAGACTGCTGCTGATATCTCACTGGTATGGTGGTAGTACCTGTGATCATGATGGCCTCTCCCACATAGGTTGCTAATTTTGCTGATGTACTCCTTAAACCCAAAAGCTGAACCCCTTCTCACAAGTACCTGTACGTTTGTTCCCCTATTATGGTAGCGGACACTCCAGTGTCTACTTCCATCTCTATAGGATTACCATTAACCACGGTGATGGGGGCTACCTTGCCCACCCACTTTCACGTTGTTCAGTGAATGATTGTAATTGTAATGTGATAATGCCTTTAGCGCTGAGCAGACTTGGCTTGCTCTTATACCAATGCCTCAAATTCCCCTTCCTGTGGTATGAAGAGCATTCTGCTTCCTTAAATCTGCAAGTTTCTTCTGTTTGTTTTCCAGTGCCTCCACATCTTTATCCCAAAGGCCTTTTTTAAACAGGTAAATAAGGTGATTTCTGGTTTTGTGTGGGCGGGTAAAACCCTGCGAGTAACGAAATTGCTGCTGGAGCATAGTCGGGGGGAGGGTGGGTTGGTGCTGCCGAACTTTAGCAACTATTATTGGGCGGCAAACATAGCCATGATTAGGAAGTGGGTAGCAATCGGTGTGGGAGCAAGTAAAGGCGGCATTGTGTAAGGACACAATTCTGGGGGCATTGATTACGGCACCTCTGCCGTTCTCGCCGGCTCGATACTCCACAAGCCTGGTGGTAGTGGTGGCCGAGAGTCTGGGGGCAGTGGCGGAAGCATATGTGAGTGGAGGGAGCATCGGTCTGGGCTCCAATTTGTAACACTCATCGGTTCTGAGGAGGCTAGATGGGGGTTTTCAGAGATGGCAGAGAGCAGCGATCGAGAGGATGGAAGATTTATTCATAGATAGGAGCTTTCCCTGTTTGGAGGATTTAGAGGAGAAATTTGAATTGCGAGGGGAAATGGGTTTAGATATCTGCAGACACGGGATTTTTTGCGAAGGTAGGTTTCGACCTTGCCGCTTCTATCGCCACGGGAGATGCAGGACAGGATAGTTTCTAGAACGGGGTGGGAGAGGGGAAGGTCTCGGATATCTATAAAGAACTCATGGAGTCGGAGGTAACTCAAATAGAGGAGCTAATGTCAAATGGGAAGATGAGCTTGGGGGGGGGGGGGGGGGGGGGGAGAATCGTGGCGGGTCTGTGGGCGGATGCTTTGAGCAGAGTCAACACATGCTGATACAATTCAAGGTGGTACACTGGGCACACATGATGGTGGCCCGGATAAGCAAGTTTCTTGGGATAGAGGACAGGTGTGCAAGGTGTGCGGGAGGGCCAGCAAATCATGTCCATATGCTTTGGGCATGTCCGAAGCTTAGGGGATTCCAGCAGGGATTTGCAGAGGCCATGTCTATGATGCTAAAAATAAGGGTGGTACCGAGTCCAGAGGTGGCGATTTTTGGAGTGTCGGAAGATCCGGGAGTCCAGGGGGCAAGAGAGCCTGACTTCTTGGCCTTTGCCTCCTTGGTAGCCCAGAGACGGATATTGCTAGCGTAGAGGGACTCGAAGCCCCCAAAATCAGAGATCTGGGTTAGCGACCTGGCCGGGTTTCTCAGACTGGAGAAAATTAAGTTCGCCTTAAGTGGGTCAATGCTAGGGTTCGCCTGGAGGTGGCAGCCATTTGTCGACTTCTTCGGGGAAAACTGTCAACAGAGGCAATAAGAAAAAGGTGTGTGTGGGGGGGGGGGGGGGGGGGGGGGGGGGGGGGAGTTAGGCTCTTTTCTGTTTAGTGTAGGTGGGATTTGTTAGGGATGGAGATGGTTCATGCACTATGTTTATATTTGTATTTGTACTGTTTACTGTTATTATTATAAAATTCTAAATACCATAATAAAATATTTTACAAAAAAAAAGTTTGCCAGTTTCTGGGGAATGACTGCCTCCACACTGATAACACCCTGCTTCGATCCTTGGTGTCGCACTCACTCTCCTGAATCTTCTGACTCTGCTTGCTGCTACATTTGCGCCCAGTTTAAAACTAATGTCTTCACTTTTTGCGCCGCTGCTTCTCACACTGACTGACGAACCATGCTCCGATTTCCGTGCTCTGAAATTCCTGTGTACCATTCTCCATTGCAAGCATAATCTCCAGCACCTTTCTAAAATTAATATCTGTCTCCGCTAACAGCTTTCTCTGGATGGTCTCATTATTGACTCCACAAATTAAGCGATCTCTCAGTATATCGTTCAGGGTGGCCCCAAAGTCGCAGTGCTCTGCGATTTGCCTTAGCTTCATAATGTATGTTTCAATAGACTTTCCTGGGGCTCTCCCTGTGGAATTAAACTTAAAACGCTGCAGGAAAACTGAGGGCTTTGGATGATAGTGTGCATTCAACATCTGTGACCGTACTGATCATACCCCCCCCACCCCGCATTCCCATCAAGATGATTGATGTACACTACAAGCAGCAAGGGACCCAGCACCGAACTCTGCGGATACAAGCCTCCAGTCACAAAAACAATCTTCGACCAACACCCTTTGCCTCCTGTCACTAAACCAAGAAATTATTTGCCACATTATGGACAATTACCTTGCTGTGGGCAGCTAAGGCAATCTTCTACATACAGAAGCTTCTGATTCCTGCTTCCATGACTTTGGCAGAGGCATGCAGTATGGAGAGATAAAACAGCTTCCCCGAATGGACAAATTGTTTTTGCCTGTAAGCATGTCTCCAGTGGCTTCCTTAAGCATGGCGATAAAGAAGAAATTGAATATTTGTGGGGCCATGAAACATTTTTGATTTATGCTGTGAGTTACCCCAAAGGCATCAGACCTCGTTTTTTATTCAGTTACAGGATATGGGTGTCATGCTGGCTAGGCCAGCATTTCTTGCCCATCACTTGTTGCTGATGAGAAGGTGGTGGTGAGTTCTTTTCTTGAATCGCTGAAATCCATGTGGTGTAGATACAACCACAGTGCGGTTTGGGAGGGAGTTCCAGGATCGTAACCCAATGGCAGTGAAGGAACAACAAATATGTGTCGAAGTCAGGATGGTGAGTGACTTGGAAGGGAACATCAGGTGGTGTGTTACCAGGTATCTGCTGCCCTCGTCTTTGGTAGCCGTCATGGGTTTGGAAGGTGCTAGTGAATTCCTACAGTGCATCAGTGAAGCAGTTGAGGCTCCTTCTTTAAATCTTTTTAAGAAAAAGATAGATGCCTTTCTAAAGAATAAAGGGATTCGGGGATATGGTGTACGGGCCGGAGAGTGGAGCTGAGCCAACAAAGATCAGCCATGATCTCATTAAATGGCGGAGCAGGCTCGAGGGGCCAGATGGCCTACTCCTGTTCCTAGTTCTTATGTTCTTATGTTATGTATCTTGTACATGGTACACACTGCTGTCACTATTCGACGGTGGTGAGAGTAAAGGTTTGTCCTGGATGGTGTCAAGCTTGTTGAGTGTTGTTGGAGTTGCACTCATCCATGTGAATGGAGAGTATTCCATCACACTCCTGACTTGTGCCTTGTAGATGGTGAACAGGCTTTGTGGGGGGGGGGGGGGTCAGGAGGTGTGTTACTCGCTGTAGGATTCCTAGCCTCTGACCTGCTCTTGCAACCACAGTATTTATATGGCTAGAACAGTTTTGGTTCTGGTCAATCATTACCGCCAGGATGTTGATAGTGGGGGATTCAATGATGGTAATGCCATCGAATGTCAAGGGGCGTTGGTTAGATCCTCTCTTGTTGGAGATGGTCTTACTTGGCACTTGTGTGGCTCGAATTTTACTTGCAACTTGTCAGCCTAATCCTGGATATTTTCCAGATCTTCTTGCATTTGGACATGGACTGCATCAGAATCGCGAATGGTGCTGAACATTCTGCAGTCATCAGTGAACATCCCACTTCTGACAGTGAGGTGACCATATAATTGATGAAACAGCTGAAGATGTTTGGGCTTAGGACACTACCCTGAAGAGCTCCTGCAGTGACGTCCTGGAACTGAGATGATTGTTCTCCAACCATCTTCCTTTGTGCTAAGTATGACTTCAATCTTGCCACAGGCATAAACGTTTTCAACCATGCCACCATAGGCTAATATGTCTATTATCGTCATTTTATCTTGCTATTTGTTTGCTGCTTACTCTGGAAGAGCTATTGCTGGAGGCAATGATCATTTGTTGAAGACATTTATTTATATTCTATGTACAAAGTTGAAATATGGCGAAGACATAATTGGAGTTACTCTCTAATATAGTTTTAATTTTCCCAAATTCCCTAGATTCGGGGAAGGATCCTTTATATTGTAAAACAGCAAATGTAACTTTTGTATTCAAAAAGGGAGGGAGATAGAAAACAGGAAGCTACAAACCTGTTGGCCTAACATCTGTTATAAGAAAATTTTAGAAACTAGTTTTAAAGATGCTACAGAATCGCAAAAAGTTCATTTGCAGGTGCTGTAGGTAATTAAGGAGGAAAATTGAATTTTGTCTTCACTACTGAAGGGGTGGAGTTTAAAAACAGGGAAATTATGTTGCAGATGTACAGGGTGCTGGTGAGGCCACACCTGGAGTACTGGGTATAGTTTTGGTCTCCTTACTTGAGAAATGATTTACTGACACTGGAGGAGGTGCAAAGGAGATTCACTAGGCTGATTCTGGAGTTGAGAGGATTAGCTTATGAGGACAGACTGAGTAGACTGGGAATTTAGAAGAATGAGGGGGAATTTTATAGAAACATATAAAATTATGAAGGGAATAGATAAGGTAGAAGAGGAAGATTGTTTCCACTGGCGGGTGGAACTTCTTCACCCAAAGGGTTGTGAATCTGTGGAATTCCCTGTCCAGTGAAGGAGTTGATGCTACCCCGTTGAATGTTTTGAAGGCATAGGTTTTTGAACTGAATTAAGGGTTGGTGAGCAGGCATGCAAGTGGAGCTGAGTCCACAAAATGATCAGCCATGATCTAACTGAATGGTGGAGCAGATGTCCTTCTCCTGCTCCTAGTTCTTCTCTTCTTATAGCAGGGCGCTTAGAAAAACTTAATGGAGTTATTTGAAGGAATCACATGTAGTGTGGATAAAGGGGAGTCGGTAGATGCACTGTACTTAGATTTCCAGAAGGCATTTGATAAGGTGCCACATCAAAGTTTATTTGGGAAAATAAAGGCACATGGTGTAGGGGGTAACATATTGGCATGGATTGAAGATTGGCTAGCTAGCAGGAAACAGTTGGCATAAATGGGTCTGTTTCTGGTTGGCAGGATGTGACGAGTGGTGTGAAAATGGGACCAGTATTAGGGCTTCAACTTGGTACAAATTATATAAATGACTTGGATAAAGGGGGTCGAAGGTATGGTTGCTAAATTTGCTGGTGACACAAAGATAGGTCGGAAATAAATTGTGAAGAGGACATAGGAGGATACAAACTGACATAAACAGGTTAAGTGGGTGGGAAAGATCTGGAAATGTTTCGTAAGGACATGCAGGAAGGGAAGGGTGGTGGAGTAGCTTTGTTATTATGAGATTAAATAAATACGATAGCACAAAATGATCTCGGATTGGAAGACGTAGAATCCATATGGGTGGAGGTAAGAAATAACAAGAGGAAGAAACTGGTGGCAGTAGTGTATCGGACCCCTAGGAGTCGCTATACTGTAGAATGGAGACTAAATCAGGAGATAATGAGGGCATGTAAAAAAAGGTAGCACAATAATCTGGGTGACTAATTTTCATGTGGATTAGGAAAATCGAATTAGCAGAGGGCGCCATGAGGAAGAATTCATAGAGTGTATTCAGGACAGTTTTATAGAACAATATGTGTAACGAAGCAGGTTGAGTGAACAATCTCAGAGTAAAAGATCCAAGAGGAAACAGTGACCATAACGTGGTCGAAGTTAGCGTTCAGTTTGAGATTGAGAAACATGGGTCAGAAATAACTGTGCTGAACTTAAATCAGGGTAATTACAAAGGGTGAGAATGGAGTTGGCTGCAATGGGCTAGGAAAGGAGTTTAGCAGAAAAGACATTTGACCAGCAATGGCAGACGTTTATGAAAATATCTTGTGACTTAAAACAAAGATTATCCCTGTGAAGGAGGATTTAAGGAAAGGGCTAAATAAACTATGGTTATCCAAGTAAGGATAGTATTAAACATACATTTATTAAAAATTCATACAATGTGGCAAACATTAATGGTAGGCCAGAGGATTGGGAAAATTTCCAAAACCAAGAAACGTTGACCAAAAAAAGATTGAGAAGATAAGCTAAGAGAGTAAACTAGCAAGTAAGATAAAAACAGATAGTAGGAGCTTCTTTAAATATATAAAAAGAGAGAAAAAAGTGAGGATAGGCCCCTTTACTGGGGAAATAATCATGGGAAATCAGGAAATGGTAAAGGAGTTAAATAAAAATGTTGCATCAGTCTTCATGGTAGGAGACACTAATAACATTCCAAAAACACAAAATAATCCATGACAGCTGCCTCATCAGTGCTAATTTTATATTCATCAGCTTTTAGAAGATTGTGGTGGGTGGGCTACATATGGTCTTCAACATATTGCAAAAATACAGAGCCCGCCTCTCAGCTTGGTGTTGCACATCAGCTTTTGTGCCCTGTCATTCCTTCTGCAGTTCTCTTGAAGCCTGTGTTTTGTATTTTATAGGCCTGATGTTGGGTTGTTGGAAGACTTGCATGTGCAAGCTTTTTCTTTTTGAGATGATGGGAATTATTTTCATCATTCTCATCAAACCAGTCCTGATGCTTGCAGTATTCCAGGATGCGTACTGAAGTCTTGAGGATCTGATCACCGAGCTGCTTCCATTCATCTGCTCCATCACTTGGGGGAGGAAGACTGCAGAGTGGTGTGCAGTTGGGTAGCAAGGTCTAAGGCAAGAGAAGGGTTCTTAAGGAATTTGACATCTAGTTTTAGTTGTGCCTGGCAAGTTGATTTATGATGTTTTAGCAGGGTCTTTATACTCAACTTGAAATAACAGTATGAGTATTTTAAAGGCTTCCTATGACCATTCTATCTGGTATGTTTATACTCACAGCCTCAACTCCACCATCCCGCACCCTCCCGCCCATCAAAGCCAAAAAGAGGCGATACTTCATTCACTTTACTTTACTTCCTATCCCAGTATACTCTTTTTCCTTGTGTCCTACTCTGCTGTCTGGGCTGGTCCATCACCATGGCTTCCTGCGACTGTTCTTGTACCCTTGTGGAAGGTGCTGACTTGTACTCCTGCATCTGGCGTGACTTGGGTGAATCATTCTTGCAGTTCTTCATTTCCAGCCTTTGGAACCTTCTCAGGTCTGAAGACTGCTTTCAAATTGGCTCAACAAAAAAACAAAAAACGTTGCCTCATTACAAATTTCCATGGATCATAAGGATGCAATCTTTACTAGTTCTATTCGGCTTGAAAAATTCATAATGCTCACCATAGCCTTCCTTGCACCAAAGCTCTTCATGTTACCGCTGGGAAATAAGGGAGCGATGGGTGGTTTGCAGCTGGTGGTGGGCAATCTCTTGCAGAATGCCATATTAAACAAGACAACATACAGTGTAATCAGAGCTATAAGGGGTTTCAGAGAAGTAGGTATGACACTATTTTGGTGGACGTGTATGCACCTCAATCATTCAAAGTGATATTTCACTCAGTCCTTAAACCCCACAAAATCACAAGTACTTGTAAACTTTGAAATAAAACAGGTGACTTGGCAAGCTTGCCAACCTATAACATACGTGGTAAATTCCTACTTACCGTGCAGCACAATTTGTGATTGTGAGAATCATGATTTCACTGCAGGCACTGAAAGTGAGGTTTTGCAATTGATCTACGTGATATTAAGTCTTTGCAGCAAATCACTTGCCCTACTTATGAGTTTCCAATGCAGTAAATCAGTGCAATTTGAAAATAATCAAATTAAACCTAATTTTGTCAAACCTTGATTTATTACTGTATGAGGCTTGAGAACACCTAAATCAGCGGCAAAAGTTTAGAATAATCACATTGGTAATCATAACAACAGATTATAGCCTTCTCCAGCTTAATTTGGGAACTCTCAAGGATGTGAAATAAATCAGAGGTCTGTTCCAAAAACAGTTGTGAATCTACTGGGAATGTGACGGTGCACAGATTCTGCAACATCAAAAAAATGATGTAAACAAGCTTATTTATATGAGTTTTCCTTTTGTTCTTTGAGCTAATGCCAACCTGAAATATTACCTCAACTGCAGAATTTTAGCCCCATACACTTAACTTGTGACTGAGTGCCTAGCTTCCAGACCTACGACCGAGCATGTGGGTGGGTGGCCAGTTTCTCGGCCTCTGACAATGTTGCTTGAAAAGATGATTGCTGCAGGCAGACACAATAGGCTGTTGAGAGCCTTCCCGGTGTTGCCCCCCAAACCCATAAGCTGAACACGTGGTCTCTGCTTGATCATCTCTTAAGAGTGATGTGGCTCAGGTTTGGAGACTCTTGGGAACAAAGAACTAGCCTCCCACCAGTAAGTGGCTCTACATGCTGTGTTCCAAAGTGCACTGTTGCACCATCAACGGAGTGAAACCTATGGAGAATTTTTAAATTCACTTTTTCATAGATTATTTACGAATATGTGCTAAAAAGATTATTCTGTATGGTTTATGTTTGAAATGGCTCTACCACATGTGCCAGCCTTGGCTCTTATAAAAATGTAAATAGTATCAATGAAGAATCACAGCCTCAGAAACCTGATATGCTCAACCATTCAGCCACAGCTGAACAGTAATGGAATAATTAAATCTGGGATTCCAGAATTCCAGTCATATTTACAATTAAGTGAATTTTCTATGGGAAATGCAAATGAGCCAAGGAACATGAGCTTTTGGTAACTTAAGTGCAATCACTTTGAGGCTCAGTTTCTCAAATGCTGTCCTTTCCGACTTTTAAACTTCAACGTCACAAACGAGAACACAGATTACAAGAGTCCACATACTCACCTTCATAGAGACCTGCACCTCCCCATCCCCTAAAGATTCTGTCTTCCAGATTCCTCAACTTCCTCATTTTATTTTACATCATAATCTCCTTAAGCCACATATGCCCATAAACCTCCTACAATTCTCTGACATCGAGTTTCTCTTTGTTACCTGTAATAATAATAATCTTTATTATTGTCACAAGTAGGCTTACATTAACACTGCAATTAAGTTACTGTGAGAATCCCCTAGTCGTCACACTCCGGCGCCTATTCGGGTACACAGTGGGAGAATTCAGAATGTCCAATTCACCTAACAACACGTCTTTCGGGACTTGTGGGATGAAACCGGAGCACCCGGAGGAAACCCATGCAGACACAGGGAGAACTTGCAGATTCCACACAGACAGTGACCCAAGCCGGGTATCAAACAAGGGTCTCTGGCGCTGTGAAGCAACTGTGCTACTGTGCCGCCCTATTCTGCTCTGCCCATGCTTCAGCATTGCTCGGCTGCTTTTCAGAAACCCGAAAGAGGGATTTCCGGTGACGTCATGTAAGAGCAAGATGCACGAAAAGTGGCTCCCAGCAGGGTCTTTGTTGCTGATCCATTTACCCGATTTTACAGGGCATTTTGGTGTCCAAGAACAAAGAACAATACAGCACAGGAACAGGCCCTTCGGCCCTCCAAGCCTGCGCTGATCACGTGTCCCATCTAGACCAGCCGCCTGTATCCTTCTATACCCCGTCAGTTCATGTGCCTATCCAGATAAGTTTTTAAAAGTCGCTAACACATCTACCTCAACCACCTCACTTGGCAGTGCATTCCAGCCACCACCACCCTCTGTGTAAAAAACTTCCCCTGCACATCTCCGCTGAGCCTTTCAAACATCACCTTGAACTTGTGCTCCCTTGTAATTGTCATTTCCGCCCTGGGAAAAAGCCTCCAACTGTTCACCCTATCTATACCCCTAATAATTTTAGAAACTTCCATCAGGTCGCCACTCAGCCTCCGTCTCTCCAGAGAGATAAATCCTAGTTTATTCAATCACAATCCCAGCTACGGCTGTTGAGTGGGTGAACTTTTCCTGACAGTGATATGTCAAAATCGTCAATTAAAAATCCCAATACTAAGACAGTTCAGAAGGGTAGCCCGTCGAAGGAGGGTGGAGGAGGAAAGATGGTCGCCGCACCCATTACACTAGACACGTTGACTGTGGTAATGGCGCAGGAGTTGTAAAAATTTGGCAAACAGATGGACAGGCAGTTTGAACGGCAGGGTCTGGAGATCATGGAGTCCTTCAAAGCCACTATCCAGGGGTCTTTGGGCCCGATCCGTGGACAGTTGGCGAGAACCTCGAACGCAGTGCAGGCACAAGATGAGATATTGAAAGGGGTGGAGGAGGCCTTGCCACGGCACGAGGGCTGGTTTGCCTCGCTAGAAGCGGAGTTGCTGCTGATGGCAGACAGCAACAAAGGAATTTCTTCAGCCAGAGGGTGGTGAGTCTGTGGAACTCTTTGCCGCAGAAGGCTGTGGAGGCCAATTCACTGAGTGTCTTTAAGACAGAGATAGATAGGTTCTTGATTAATAAGGGGATCAGGGGTTATGGGGAGAAGGTAGGAGAATGGGGATGAGAAGATATCAGCCATGATTGAATGGCGGAGCAGACTCGATGGGCCAAGTGGCCTAATTCTGCTCCTATGTCTTATGGTCTAAAGACCTGAGGTCCGAGGTGGAGGACTTGGAGAACAGATCATGGTGGCTAAACCTCAGATTGGTGGGGCTGCCGGAGGGAGTGGAGGGCTCAAAGCCGATCCAGTATTTCGCCAAAATGTTTTCTTGATTGGTGGGATGAAATGATGTATTCGTCTGCTCAGGCAAAAGCCATGGCCGAATGAGTCACCACGAGCAGTGATAATCTGCTTCCACAGTTATCAAAAGCAGAGGGTCTTGGAATTGGCGAAGGAGGTTCACAATATCGACTGGGACTGGAACACGATACAGATGTACCAAGACATTGAGAGGGTGCTGGCAAAGGGTTGTGCGGCCTTCAATAAGGCGAAGGCGGTGTTTTATAATAAGGGAGTGAGATTTGGTGTGGTATACCCAGCATGACTGTTGATCACAATGGACTCAAATGACCACTTCTTCGACATGCCAGAGTAGGCAGAGGCCTTCATCAGGGATAAGTAGTTGGGGCTGCTGTAGAGGACTATGTGTCATTCTGTGTATGGAGGGTGTTTGTAATTTGTATCAAGGCTGTTGTGTGTTCTGTCGGTTTACATTTTGTCTGTTGTGGGGGGGGGGGGGTTGGTAATAAAAAAGGGAGTTGTTGCTTTTCATTTGAAAGGGAGAGAGGAATGTTGATTTGGTGTGGGCTGGGGCAGGCATTGTCAAACTCGGGGGCGCGACTCGTGGGTGGGTTGCGGGCGGATGTTGGGAGGGTCAAGGTTCCATCCATCGTGGTGCTCCCGACCGCACAAATCCGCGTGCAACAGTCGGCTTTTAACAATGCGGCTGCGAACGGCCGTCAAAATGGCCACGAACATACAAAAAAAATTTGGGCGCACTGCCAATGCGTGCCCGATCGTCGATGCGCATGCGCAAAACTATATTTTTTTTTATACGGTCACAACCTTCTTTTTTTACAAGTTCGGGGGGCCAAAGGGACGATTGGGGCCAAAGGGACCCAAAACATTTCCTCCACTTTTGTTAGCAACAAACAAGGTAAGAGAAAATGGTGGGTCGCGCAGGTCATCCGGCGTGGGCCGCGAAGGTCGGCCGACGTGTGTCACGAAGGTCGGCCGACGTGTGTCACGAAGGTTGGTCGGTTTGTAAAAATGGGTCCCCGGAAAAAAAGTTTGAAAAACACTGGGCTAGGGCACAGTGGTGGGAGAAAGGACATGTTGGCTGATTGAGGATCATTTTTGCTAGTGAGAGGAGGGGTGGCTAGCAAATGGGAGTGGAGTGGGGGGGCAGAGGCTGTGGTCTATTGGGCCATGTTGGGTGGGGCCCAATAGGCTTAGCTGTGTATTTGTTTTGTGGGGGATGGGGGAGGGTGTGGTGCCAGGCAGTCGGCAGTCTGTGGGCCTCGGGGGCGCGGGGGGGGGGGGTATACTAACAGTGAAATAGTCTTTTCTTTGTCTCACCTTAGGGGTGGGACTGGTGGCCATCTTAGGTGGGCCTTGGACCCAGGAAATGTGGTAGGAATATTGCATTAAGGAGCTGGTGGCTGACTCAATGGGGGGGGGTGCCCTGGCAAAGTTGATCATCTGGAATATGTGGGGCTTGGGAGGTCCGGTGAAGAGGCAAGAGTTTTTTTCCCATTTGAAGGGTTTGGGAGCTGATAAGGTGTTCCTGCAAGAAACTCACCTGCGGGTGGGGGACCAGATCAGGTTTCGGAAGGTCTGGGTGAGTCAGGTTTTTCCCTCTGGGTTTAACAATAGGGCACAGGGCTGGCGATTCTGGTGAAGAGGGTTCGCTTTCAGGCGGGGATGGTGGAGGCTGATCTGCGAGGGGGTCGATAAGTGATTGTTATAGGTACGCTGGAGAGAGAGAGCTGTGATGCTGGTGAACGTTTATGAGATGGTTGTTGGCTGCTATTCCGGCATTAGATACATGGCAACTGATTACAGGAGGGGATTTTAATTGCGTTTTGGATCCAAAGCGGGTCCGCTCTAGGCCGAGATCGCTGATCCCTTCGGGGATGGCGAAGGTGTGAACAGCATTCACGGAGACGATGAGAGGGGTGGTGGTCCGTGGTAGTTTATGCACCCAGGGTGAAATGAGTTTAAATTTTTTTTGGCAGTGCATTATGTGTATTCAAGGATTGACTTCTTGGTTATGGGTAGGACTCTGCTTCCCGGGGTGAAGAGCACGTAGTATTCAGCTGTGGTCATCTTGGAAAACAGCATAGGGCCGGTGTCCCTGTACACGGATGATTTGCTGCTATACGCAAGGAATCCTGGGCTAGTTACGGGGGACATATTGGACATTTGAAGAGTTTCGACTCCTTTTCAGGATATAAACTGAATGTTGGGAAGAGTGCGTATTTTGTGGTTTGACCTGTGAGGGGAGGAGCTGGGCTGGAAGTGCTGCTGTTCTGTCTGGTGGGGACTAGGTTTTACTACTTGGTGGTCTAGGTGGCCACCTAGACTTGGTGTGGGCGTGACTTCACAAGTTAAATTTTCCAAGCCTGGTGAGTACCATTAGAGCGGATTTACAATGGTGGGGTGGCCTCCCATTGTCATTGGCGGGCTAAGTTCAATCTATTAAGATAAATAATTTGCCATGAATCGTGTTCCTGTTTCAATGTCTCCCGGTTTTCCCACCAAAGTCGTTTTTTCGCGAAATGGAGCAGCTCGCAACAGGCTTCATTTAGATGGGGAGAACTCCTTGGATTTGGAGGGGGGGTCCTATAGCGGGAGAGGCAGGTAGGGGAGTTGGCGCTGCTGAACCTGATGCATTATTATTGGCCGGCTAACGGGAGGAGGTGTTGGGGTGGTTTGGGGATCAGGCAGTTATTTGGGTGAGGATGGAGTTGGGTCCTGTAAAGGAATGGGCTTGGAGGTGCTGGTGACGGCATCTCTGCCGTTTGCTCCAGCAAAATATTCTTTGAATCCGGTGATGGTCTTCACGTTAAACATACGGAGGCAGCTCCGCCAGGATTTTAAGTTGACGGCTGTGTCAAGGTGGGCCCCTAACTGTAGGAACCATTTGTTTGAGCCGGAGGAATTGGACACTATATTTTGGGAGTTGAGAGGCAAAGGGCTGGAGAGGGTGAGAGGCTCGTTTCTGGAAGGGCATTTTTCCAATTGGGAAGAGTTGAAGGAGAAAGCAAGCCCTGGGGGCATTGGATGCGTTTAGGTATTTTCAGGTGCGGGATTTTGTTTGGCAGACATTCCCAGAGGCACCAGCGTCTCCAGTGATGGAGAGGGTACTCTCCTGTGCAGGGTTGGAGGAGGGCAGCACGCCCAGGATAGATGGGCAGATCATGGGGGAAAGAGTAGGTTTTGGCGGAAGAAGTGAAGGCCAAGTGGGAGGAGGAGCTGGGACCCATTTTGGAGGAGGAGGTGTAGAGTGAGGCCCTTTGCAGGGTGAATGCGATGCTATCCTGCACGAGGCTGAGCCTGATTCAGCTAAAGGTGGTGTTTCGGGCACACCTCACCAAGAACAGTACGAGCCGAGTTTTTGAAAGAGTCGAGGATTGGTGTGAGCAGTGCTCGAGAGGGTCTGCTCACTATATGCACCTGTTCTTCCCTCGCCCCAAGCTGGTAGGTTTTTGAGAGCCTTTTATTTAGCACCGTATCGACTCTCCTTAATGTGGATCTAGAGCCATGTCTGTTGGTATCTGTATTTGGGGTTTTAGACAAGCTGGAACTGAGGACAGGGGTGGGGTGGATGCTTCGACATTTGTCCCTTTGCTAGCCCGGAGGCAGACTCTGTTGAGTTGGATGCAGGCAACGTGCTCTGGTTCTGGTAGGTTTTTCTAAGGAGAACAGACACAACCTTTCCAATCTATCCTCATAACTGAAGTTCCTCATCCCTAGAACCATTCTTATAAACCATTCTGCGTTCTCTCCAGCGCGTCACATTCTTTCAAAGTGTGCCGCCCAGAATTGTACACAATATTTCAGCTGCGGGCTAACGAGTGTTTTGCATACATTCAGCGTATTTGTACTCTATGCCCCTATTAATAAAGTGCAGAATACTCTCTGCTTCATTAGCTGCTCCCTCCACCTGTCCTGCCACCTTCAATGATCTATGCACATGTACACCCAGATCTCTCTGCTCCTACACCCCTTTAAGAATTTTACCCCTTATTTTATATTGTCTCTCCATGTTCTCCCTATCAAAATGCATCACCTCACACTTCTCCATATTGAACTTCATCTGCCACCTGTTTGCCCACTCCACCAAATTGTCTGTGTCCTATTGAAGCTCTACACTTGTGGTTCACAATACTTCTAAGTTTTGTATCATCTGAAAATTTTGGCATTGTTCTCTGCACACTAAGATCTAGATCATTAAAATATCCTGAAAGACGTGCTTGTTCGGTGAATTGGACATTCTGAATTCTCCCACGGTGTATCCGAACAGGCGCCAGAGTGTGGCGACTAGAGGTTTTTCACAGTAACTTCGTTGCAGTGTTAATGTAAGCCTACCTGTGACACAAATAAAGGTTATTATTATACATCAGGAAAAACAAGGGTCCCAATACCAACCCCCGGAGAACTCCACTACAAACCCTCCTCCAGCCTGAAATTTTTCCATTGACCATTACTCTCTGATTCCTTTTACTCAGCCAATTTGGTATCCATGTTACTACTGATTCTTTAATTCCATGAGCTACAATTTTTCACACAAATCCGCTATGTGGCACTGGATCAAATGTCTTCTGAAAGTTCATGGACACCACATCAACAGTATTACCCGCAGCGATCTTTTCTGTTACCTCCTCAAAACCTACCAGCATATAAAACATGATTTCCCCATCGAAATCCATGCTGGTTATTCCTAATCAACGCACATTTCTCCATGTGACGACTAATTCTATCCTGAATAATTATTTCTAGAAGCTTGCTGTGGGAGGAAACCGGAGCACCCGGGGGAAACCCACGGCAAGAAAGTGCAAACTCCACACAGTCACCCAAGTCCGGAATTGAACCCGAGTTACTGGTGCTGTGAGGCAGCAGTGCTAACCACTGTGTCACCTTGCGATGATTCCCGAGAGCAGCTTGGTGACTAGCGTTTCTCTGATATATTTCCCTCTCTGTGGAGGAGCACTTGGTCCTCTGTTCAGCACTTCCATCAACAAGGCAAGAATTCAATGATTTGTTACAACCTGTCAAACACTATACACCGAGCCAGGAAACTCTAACGTTTAGTGACATGAGGAAATGTTAAGTGTGAGCAAGATGTCACAGCAACTCAGTGGGGTTTTGACCAAAGAGTAAGAAATTCATGTTACTAATGATACACAAGTGAACAACATGATGACAGGAATAGTTAGTTGCTATTTCAGAATTGGCAACTACCTGTAGGCGATTGTACACGTGTCCTTGTACTCCTGGAGCTTCACACACACCATGTTCAGGAACTGGTCAGAGTATGCACTCAGGTCGTGCATTAGGTTCACCAGGTCCTGCATCGATTTCTCCACTACCACAGTGCTCTGCAGGGGAGAAAAAAGAGCAACTCCTTAACATCAATCAAAACGTCGTTCTTAGGGAAAAATGCAATAAATTTTTCAGTATTTTCTTTTTGCTAAAACATATAACGTTATTCCCCATCCCAGATTCTCAGACTGCTGTCACCTTCTCGACCTATTGGTCCCACACTGGCTGAAACACCAAGATGGAATTAGGGCGACACATATTTATTTCTCTCTTGCCTCCTTACAATAGCAGGGTAGAGAACAGGAGCCCAGAGATTTTAAAACACAAATTTTCTTCAAATGTAGTTTATTTGAGGAAGGAAAAAAGCACAAGAGAAATTAAATAGTATTTTTTTATTGCCCTTGTTATGAGTTCCAAACAAAGCTCGCCAAGCATGGACATCGATAACTCGTAGTCCCGCCAGGCCTCGGGAATTTTATGCACACGCAGACTGGGAGCGGGTAACGGTTGTGCAATCCTCCATTTTCATAGAATAGAATCATGGAATTTACAATGCAGAAGGCGGCCATTCGGCCCATCGAGTCTGCACCGACTCTTGGAAAGAACATCCTACTTAAGCCCAAGCCTCCACCCTATCCCAGTAACCCAGTAACCCCACCTAACCTTTTTGGACACTAAGGGCAATTTATCATGGCCAATCCACCTAACCCGCACATCTTTGGACTGTGGGAGGAAACCGGAGCACCCGGAGGAATCCCATGCAGACACGAGGAGAACGTGCAGACTCCACACAGACAGTAACCCAAGCCAGGAATCGAACCTGGGATCCTGGAGCGGCGAAGCAACTGTGCTAACCACTATGCTACCGTGCTGCCTAATTCTTCCGGCCAAGGAAAGACCCCATGTACTTGCGCAAAAAAGGAAACAACAGGAAAGCTGGGTCATGTGACCCAGGTGCGGAGCGCCAGAATTGCAGGCAGGGCACACATGAAGTGTAGCTGGGCGATGACTGTCCACTCCCACACTTTCCCACAACAAGCCCTAATTGTCGTCTCACTAAAGGGAAGCAGTTGTTGAATACCTAATTTTTGTGCAGCATGTCTACAATTCAGAGGTCACTGAAGTGGGCACTGAGTCTGCACATTGATATGATGCCTACATTGCATATCCCTTCATACAAATTCTTTATAACTGGCATAAATCATTTGTGTGTAAAAATGACAATTTAGCAAGTATTATTATCTTCAGGATGAAATACAAACACATTTACATAAACCAAAAAGTAAAAATCATTATTTTCCTGCAGCATATTTTCCATATCCACATTTTATTATCTTCCATTCGATAATTTTCATGGGAATTACTTGGGCATCACAGATCAGGAAAGACTGTGTCGAATGCTTTTCTTTCACTGAATCCAATGATTAGTTTTTCTCTCACCCAAAATCGCAAAATCTGGAAGCCCACCGAGAGGTCTTGGTACAAATTGGAAACATGGGCTGCTGGATAGTTGCGTTATGTGATCACAACAGAGTATGAAATCATTCAAATCTGAACTATTCTCAGGTGAATTAACCTGCTAAAATAAAAACTGTGCAGATTCTGTCGGATATGTCACGATGTAGGATTGCACAGAAGGATATTGTTGACTTGGTGTGCTCTTGATTTCAACAAAGAGTATTGCAGAGTTGTACAGAGAGGAGGTGAGCTCCTTCCAGAGCGAAAGAGAAAATGGTCATCAAGTAACCCTGTGCTACTACCACAAGTCTATCAACTAACTCAAAAACAAACCTGCGATGAGAAAACCTGCATACCCTCTGAACAAGGACAACTGATCTGCCCATTTGAGAATGAGAATGACATAAATGCATTCCTCTTTTTATTCATATATGAGATGTGGCTGGCTCAGCCAACATTTATTGCTTATCCTTAATTGCCCTTCAGAAGGTGGTGGTGAGCTGCCTTCTTGAACTGCTGCAGTCCCGGAGGTGTAGGTACACCCACAGTGCTGTTAGGGTAGAATAGTTAGAAGATTTCCACTTGTAGGCAAGTCCAAAACTAGAGGATGTAGATAGATATCAGACAATCACTAATAAATCCAATGCAAAATTCAGCAGAAACTTCTTTATCCTGAGATCAGTTTGAATGCGAAATGTGCTACCACAGGGAATAATTGAGGTGAAGAGCAATGATGCATTTAAGGGGAAACTAGTTAAGTATATGAGAAAAAAAGGAATAGAAGAAGGTTCATAAATAAATTTGGGTGGAGGAGTTCAAGTGGAGCAAAATATTAGTTGTGTCGAATGGGCTGTTTCTCTGCTGCATTTTCTATGTGTATTTTTGTTTTGTTGTATTTATTAGATGCAGCATCAGTCTGTAGCTATTTAACTTGATGGAAAAAGAAGATAAAAACTTACTTTTGCCCACATTAAATTGAGGATTCAACTGAACTGTTGGATTGCACTTCAGCCACATGCCTTTCAAGAGATTTACTCCCACCACTTGAAAACAGAACTGGTCCCTCCGTTCAATACCCCGTCACCTCTGCTTAAGCTTGTAAATCAAAACATCGAACAACTCAATACAGATACATCTCCATGAACAGCGGTGCATAGTCATCTGGATCCTTTATTGGTCAAGAAGTGGCTGGAAATAAATTGCCCATTTCATGACAGCAAATCATAACTCACGACATATACAATCGAGTACAACTTGCATGGCGTTGTCAAAGGCACGATTCACTTGCAATATGAACTGTGAGAAATTTACCAGCTAGTTCGCGCTCCAACAGGAACAGGACTGGGAAAAATCTCTCTGACACATGTCAGTGATGCAGAGCAGATAAACATTTCCGCATTAACTCTGGTTAAACAATTTTCTTTAAGCTCAGAGAATATTCAGCTCACCTGTTGGCAGACAGAAAGGATTGAATGCTTGCTTATTCTTAATTACAGAGGAGGTAACCGACCTGCCCCCTTTTGCCATCCTCATTCTCCTAAATCTACAGCAATAGGTTTTTAAAACATTCTTCATTTTCCTCCCAGCTCTGACAGGGCTTATTCAGCAGGGGCTTCCACTGACCCATGATGGGCACTATTCATGAAGGATTGGCCTCAAATATATAAATCAATATGTCAGGAAAGGAAGCCTAAATCCAAAGCAATATCTCTGAGGGGAGCTGCAATTGGTACCGATTTGTTCCACTTCATGAGGTCTCACCTGTCTGCAGTACTGTACACAGTGCAATAATCAATTCCACTGACAAGACCTTGACTGGACCCAGTGCGCGATGAGGTACACGTCCATAGACATCACCCCACTCCCCCCACCACCCCTCCACATCCCAGCAACCGTAATCTGCAGAGATATGTGGACAAAAATCGATTCCAGATCAGTTGGAAACAGCAGGGGGCGGAAACAGTCAATGAGTCAAACAGTCACACCTTCGCAGCAGCACAGAAATTAACAGTGATAAATTTGATTTGGAGAATGGTTGATAAAGCATATGACTCAGTTAATTAAACATAGCATGAACCACTTCTTATCTATCCTCAATATATTCACTCAAGTTGAGTGCATGATCAGGAAGGTCAAGGGGAAGACTCGATTTTCACACAACTGCAAGTCAGGATCACTGGGGGTTGGGAGTTTTTTGAATACAAGTGCATATTTAAGAACTCAGTGACCAATTTAAATGAGTATGTCACCACCGTCGCAGACTTCATCAGCAAATGCTATGTAAATTCTATGTATATGTATCTATGTAAATGCGTTCCCCAACCGGAAACCATGGCTCAATCGCGAGATTGACTCCCTACTGAAGGACAGGTCTGAGGCGTTCAAGTCAGGCGATCCTGACCTATACAAGAAATGCAGGTACGACCTCCGCAAAGCCATCCGAGATGCCAAGAGAGAATATCAGACCAAGCTAGAATCACAGACTAGCATTGCGGACTCTTGGCGGTTGTGGCAAGGCCCAAACAACATAACGGGCTACAAAGTGAAGCCGAGCAGTATCTCCAGCAGCAGCGCACCCCTCACCGATGAACTTAATGCATTCTATGCCCGGTCGAGCAGGAAACAAATGATCCGCTGTCGAGTGCCCCAGCAGCCCATAACACACCCATACCCACCATCACAAAGTCAGATTAGCTTTCTTGAAAGTGAAGCCTCTGAAGGGGACGGGTCCGATCAGGGTCCCTGGTCGTGCACTCAGAGCCTGCGCGGACCAGCTGCTAGATGTGTTCACAGACACCTTTAACCTGTCCCTACTCCGCTCTGAGAACCCCACCTGCTTCAAGAAGACCACCATCATCAGTGCCAAAGAAGAACCAGGCAAAGTGCATCAATGACTACCGTCCCGTGGCCCTGACTTTAGTTGTAATGAAGTGCTTCGAGAGATTGGTCATGAAGCGCATCATCGCCATACTTCCAGAATGCCTTGACTCACTGCAATTTGCATACCTCCACAACCGATCCACAGCAGATGTCATCTCCCTGGCCCTACACTCATCCCTAGAGCATCTCGACAAAAAGGACTCCTACATCAGACTCCTATTTTATATACTACAGCTCCTCCTTCAACACCATAATCCAGGCCAAACTCATATCAAAGCTCCAAAGCCTAGGACTTGGCTCCTCACTCTGCAACTGGATCCTCGACTTTCTGACCCACAGACTACAATCAGTAAAAATAAACAACAAAACCTCCTCCACAATAGTCCTCAATACCGGGGCCCCGCAAGGCTGCCCCCTACTATACTCCCAATACACACATGACTGCGCGGCAAAATTTGGTTCCAACTCCATCTACAAGTTTGCTGACGATACGACCATAGTGGGCCAGATCTCGAATAACGATGAGTCAGAATAAAGGAACCTAGTGGAGTGGTGCAGCGACAACAATCTATCCCTCAATGCCAGCAAAACTAAAGAGCTGGTCATTGACTTCAGGAAGCAAAGTACTGTAAACACCCCTGTCAGCATCAACGGCGCCGAGGTACAGATGGTTAGCAGTTTCAAATTCCTAGGGGTGCACATCTCAAAAAATCTGTCGGTCCACCCACATCAATGCTACCACCAAGAAAGCACAACAGCGCCTATACTTCCTCAGGAAACTAAGGAAATTTGGCATGTCCACATTAACTCTTACCAACTTTTACAGATGCACCATAGAAAACATCCTATCAGGCTGCATCACAGCCTGGTATGGCAATTGCTGGGCGCAAGACCACAAGAAACTTCATACAGTCATGAACAGAGCCCAGTCCATCACATGAACCTGCCTCCCATCTATTGACTCCATCTACACCTCCCGCTGCCTGGGGAAAGCGGGCAGCATAATCAAAGACCCCTCCCACCTGGCTTACTCACTCTTCCAACTTCTTCTATTGGGCAGGAGTTACAAACGTCTGAGAACACGCACAAATGACTTCCGGTTGCGGCTATGCGGAGCTAAGCCGCACATTCGGCGGCTCCCGCTAAAACAGACTTTTGGGCTCTCCAGAGGAGCCCCAACGGCAATTTTTCGACGACTTCCAGTGTGGGAAGGTGATAGCAAGGTCCACCCCCCATAATATATGGATTGGACCAGGAGCGGAGCGGTCAAAAAAGCGTTTTTGGAGCAGCGAAAAGTGCGAGGGAGAAAAAAAACAAGATGCCGGCGGGTGGAGATCAAGCGGCATGGGTGCAGGAGCAGCAGGAGTTTCTCAAGCGCTGCTTTGAGGAGCTGAAGAAAGAGGTGCTGGCGCCAATGCTGACGGCGATCGAGGGGTTAGTGGAGACCCAGAAGGCCCAAGGGGCGGCGATCCGGGAGGTGCGGGAAAAAGCCACGGAGAACGAGGATGAGATCTTGGGCCTGGCGGTGAAGATCGAGGCACACGAGGCGCTGCACAAGAGGTTGACCACAGGGAAGGCAGAGGCACAGTGGAGGAAAGCACAGGGGGCGACGTACGAGTATGGGGAGAAGGCGAGCCGGATGCTGGCACATCAGCTCCGTAAGAGGATGGCAACGAGGGAGATAGGTGGAGTTAAGGATAGCAGGGGAACTACGGTGTGGAGTGTGGTGAAAGTAAATGAGGCATTTAAGGACTTTTATGAGGAGTTGTACAGATCTCAGCCCCCAGCGGGGGGGAAGAGGGGATGTGACGATTTCTAGATCAACTGAGGTTCCCGAGGGTGGAGGAGCAGAAGGTGGCTGGTTTGGGGGCGCCAATTGGGTTGGAGGAGCTGGTTAAAGGACTGGGAAGTATGCAGACGGGGAAGGCCCCGGGGCCAGATGGGTTCCCGGTTGAGTTTTACAGGAAGTATGCGGACCTGTTAGCCCCGTTGCTAGTGAGGACTTTCAATGAGGCAAGGGAGGGGGGGACCCTGCCCCCGACAATGTCCGGGGCGCTGATCTCTCTGATTCTGAAGCGGGACAAGGACCCACTGCAATGTGGATCGTATAGACCGATCTCGCTCCTCAATGTGGATGCTAAGTTGCTGGCAAAAGTGCTGGCTACGAGAATTGAGGACTGTGTCCTGGGGGTGATTCATGAGGACCAGACGGGATTTGTAAAGGGCAGGCAGCTAAACACCAATGTGCGGAGGCTCCTCAATGTGATTATGATGCCCTCGGTGGAGGGAGAGGCAGAGATAGTGACAGCTATGGACACAGAGAAGGCCTTTGACCGGGTGGAGTGGGAGTATCTCTGGGAAGTGTTGCGGAGGTTTGGGTTTGGGGAGGGATTTATCAGGTGGGTTAAGCTCCTATATAGGTGGTGAGTGTGGCTATGAATCGGCGGAGGTCGGAGTATATTCGGCTGTATCGAGGGACAAGGCAGGGGTGCCCCCTGTCCCCCCTGTTGTTTGCATTAGCAATTGAGCCTTTGGCCATGGCATTAAGGGAGTCCAGGAAATGGAGGGGGGGTGGTCCGAGGGGGAGAGGAGCATCGGGTGTCACTGTATGCGGACGACCTGTTGCTGTACGTGGCAGATCCAGTGGAGGGGATGGTGGAGGTCATGCGGATCCTGAGGGAGTTTGGGGACTTCTCGGGCGATAAGCTCAATGTAGGGAAAAGTGAGCTCTTTGTGGTGCATCCAGGTGACCAGGGAAGAGGGATAGACGACCTACCGTTGAGGAGGGCGGAAAGGAGCTTTCGGTACTTGGGGATCCAGGTAGCTGGGGGGCCCGGCACAAACTTAATTTGACGCGGCTGGTGGAGCAGATGGAGGAGGACTTCAAAAGATGGGATGTGTTGCCACTCTCGCTAGCGGGCAGGGTACAGTCGATTAAAATGATGGTCCTCCCGAGGTTTCTTTTTGTGTTCCAGTGCCTTCCTATTATGATTACCAAGGCCTTTTTTAAGCGGGTAGGTAGGAGCATCATGGGTTTTGTGTGGGCAAACAAGACCCCGAGGGTAAGGAGGGGGTTTCTGGAGCGTAGTAGGGACAGAGGAGGGCTGGCGTTGCCGAATCTGGGTGACTATTATTGGGCAGCCAACGTGGCGATGATCCGTAAGTGGGTAATAGCGGGAGAGGGGGCAGCATGGAAGAGGTTGGAGGTGGCATCCTGCAAAGGAACGAGCCTGAGGGCGCTGGTGACGGCATCGCTGCCGCTCTCGCCGACCAGGTACACCACGAGTCCGGCGGTGCCAGCAACGCTAAAGATCTGGGGGCAGTGGAGATGACGTAGGGGTGAGATGGGAGCCTCGGTGTGGTCCCTGATCCGGGAGAACCATCGGTTCGTCCCAGGAAGGATGGACGGGGGGTTTCGGGCTGGCATTAGGCAGGGATCAGAAGGATGGGCGACCTGTTTATAGACGGGACGTTTGCGAGCTTTGGGGCGCTGGAGGAGAAGTTTGGGTTACCCCTGGGAAATGCGTTCAGGTATTATGCAAGTGAGGGTGTTTGTGAAGCGGCAGGTGAGGGGATTCCCGTTGCTCCCGGCACAGGGGATTTAGGACAGGGTGATTTCGGGTGTATGGGTCGGAGAAGGCAAGGTTCCGGCGATATATCAGGAGATGAAAGAAGAGGGGGAGGCTTCGGTAGAGGAGCTGAAGGGCAAGTGGGAGGAGGAGTTGGGGGAGGAGATTGAAGAGGGTATGTGGGCTGATGCCCTGAGTAGGGTGAATTCCTCTTCCTCATGTGCCAGGCTCAGCCTGATACAGTTTAAGGTTATTCACAGAGCGCATATGACAGGGGCGAGGCTGAGTAGGTTCTTTGGGATGGAGGACAGATGTGGGAGGTGCGCGGGAAGCCCGGCGAATCATGCCCACATGTTCTGGTCGTGCCCGGCACTAGATGGGTTCTGGAGGTGTTTCGCAAAGACTATGTCTAAGGTGGTGAAAGTCCAGGTCAAGCCAAGTTGGGGGCTGGCATTATTTGGGGTGGCGGACGAGCCGGGAGTGCAGGAGGCGAAAGAGGCCGGTATTCTGGCCCTTGCGTCCCTGGTAGCCCGGCGGAGGATCTTGCTCATGTGGAAGGACGTAAAGCCCCCCAGTGTGGAAGCCTGGATAAATGACATGGCAGGGTTCATTAAGCTGGAGAGGATAAAGTTTGCCTTGAGAGGGTCTGCGCAGGGGTTCTTCAGGCGGTGGCAACCGTTCCTAGACTATCTCGCGGAGTGTTAGAATGAGGTCGGTCAGCAGCAGCAACCCGGGAAGGGGGGGGGGGGGGGGGGGAGGGGAGGGGATGGGGGGGGGGGTTCTTTTGGGGGGGGGGGGGTATTTGGGCGGGCGGGGGAGGGGGTTTCCCTCGGGGTACTTGTAAAAAAGCATATGGGAGGGTTATTATGTGCGGGAGTATAAGTTCTATAGTATGTTTGATTGATATGTTTATGTTCTGTTCTTTTCTCTTTTCTGTTACCGGGGGGGGGGGGGGGGGGGGGTTTAATTGGTTGAAAATTTTTGTTGGAAAAACTTTGAATAAACATATTTTTTTTAAAAAAGAGAACACGCACGAACAGACTCAAAAACAGCTTCTTCCCTGCTGTTACCAGACTTCGAAACGACCCTCTTATGGACTGACCTGATTAACACTGCACCCTGTATGTTTCACCCGATGCCGGTGTTTATGTAGTTACATCGTATACCTTGTGTTGTCCTATTATGGATTTCTTTTCTTTTCATGTACTTAATGATCTGTTGAGCTGCTCGCAGAAAAATACTTTTCACTACCTCAGTACACATGACAATAAACAAAATCCAAATCCAAATATGCAATTGCAGAAAGTTATTTTATACCTCTTCCTTTGCTTCAGTCTTCAGCAAAAGTGACCTATAGTCACAGCTGTGTTGGTAACAACCTGGAACTATGAACATTTTGGGGAAGGGGTGAGATGGAGCTCACTGTTTCTCAGAATTCACTCCTCCACCATCCCCCCCCCCCCCCCCCCCCCCCCCACCCCCGACTCAAAACTTCCTACGCTTCTTCCTCCTGTAAACTGCTCAGTGGAGTAAAAGAGAGCGATAGCTGGTAATTATACCATTTGCTTGCAGAAACTTTGTTTCTTCCCAACCAATACATTTATGTCTCCCTCTCTCTTCAGCTGGCACATCAGCATTCTCCCAGCTCACAGGGAAAACAGGCAGTCTAATCCCAGGTTTGCATTGAGTTAGTTGATCGGTTTGTGAAAACAGCACAGGGTGACCTGGCTCTGGTCATAGGGAATTACAGATCTTGGAATGCAACCACGTGCTTTAACGTAAAGGACTTGGGAGGTTTTTCATTTTTGCTCTGTGCAAGTGGCATAACTATCTTTGAACAATGGGCTTTTGCATGCCACACATTACATGAGAACATCAATACAATCCTTCCCACTGGATTATGCTACAATTGGCCCCTCACTGGTGACAAGGAACTCAACAGAAAACATTTTTGTAATGCCAATGCCATAAGCAGGCTACGAGGTGCTTTTGTGAAATGACACCATGTTCTGATGTGAATGAGATTGTTGCATTGCATAGCGCATAGCAGAACTTTCTCTCCTGCTATGCCCCTTCAAATAAAAGATACTTATTTTACAACTTCCAGAGGAAACAGGTTGCAGTAAGGATAGTGGACGCTGATTCAAAGGAAAGCAGGTCTAAGCTTGTGAAGCATTTTTAGAGCTACGGGAAAAGAGCACGAGAAGAGAACAAATTGGTAGCTTGTTCAGAGAGTCAATACAGGCATTATGGGCCAAATGGTCTCCTTCAGTGCAGTACGAGTCTCTTGGATACACACAAGCTGGAGTTACTGCCGGATGCGATGAGATCACATTCAGCCACCAATTGCAGCAACTCCTTTGCATGGTACCTCAGCACAAGACATTTATTTTATGTTCATCCTTTAGGAGGCTAAGCAGTTATATAATTAAGAAAACGTTGGTTCAATAATGTCACAGGTTCTGTATGAAATCAGCAGAGTGCATCCTTCACAAATCAGTTAATCAGTGCTGAATGAGACAAAGAGAGCTCCATTCCAGAATTTATGAAAGGCGAGAGAGGGAATTATAAACCAGTTAGCCTAACATCTGTTATTGGAAAATTTAGAGTCAATAACTAAAGATAGACTGACTGAGCACAAAATCACAGAATGTTTACAGTGCAGGAGGCCGCCATTCGGCATTGGCTCTCTGAACAAACGTTCTACCTTGTCCCACACCCCTGCCATACTGCAGATTCTTCCTTTTTGAGTACTTTGGTCAAACCTGCTTCCACTACTCTCTCATGAAGTTCATTCCAGACTCTAACCACCACCTGGGTGAAATTCCATTTGCCCTCACATCACTTCTACTCTTTTTGCCAATTACTTTGAGTCTGTGCCCTCTAGTTCTTGATGCTCTCGAGTGGGAACAGTTTCTCAGGATTTACCCTGTTCATACCCCTCAGGGTCTTGAATACCTCTATCAAGTGTCCTCTCTGCCTTCTTTTCTCCAAGAGAAACAGTCCTAACCACTGGGGCAGCACGGTAGCATTGTGGATAGCACAATTGCTTCACAGTTCCAGGGTCCCAGGTTCGATTCCGGCTTGGGTCACTGTATGTGTGGAGTCTGCACATCCTCCCTGTGTGTGCGTGGGTTTCCTCCGGGTGCTCCGGTTTCCTCCCACAGTCCAAAGATGTGCAGGTTAGGTGGATTGGCCATGATCAATTGCCCTTAGTGTCCAGAATTGCCCTTAGTGTTGGGTGGGGTTACTGGGTTATGGGGATAGGGTGGAGGTGTGGACCTTGGGTAGGGTGCTCTTTCCAAGAGCCGGTGCAGACTCGATGGGCCGAATGGCCTCCTTCTGCACTGTAAATTCTATGAAAATTCTATAATCCATCCTCATTGCGACAGGTCTTTATCCCTGGAATCATTCTTGCGAATCTCCTCTGTACTCTCGCCAATACCTTCAGATCCTTCCTCAAGAATGGCACCCAGAACTGGAGGCAGTACTCCAGAGACCATGGGCGGGATTATCCGACCACGCGCCGGTCGGAGAATCACCGGGGGGGCGGGGGGGGGGGGGGGTGCGAATCACGGCAATGGCGCCGGCGTGGCATGGTTGCTGCGCCGCCTTCGAGGTCTGCGCCCAGCGATTCTCCGCGTTCGACAGGCCGAGTGCCCGCTGAGTTCGGCCGAGTCCCGCCAGTGTCGTTCACGTGTGGTCCTATCCGGCGGGACCTCGGCGTTCATGCTGCGGGGGGGCGTCCTGGTGTGGGGTAGAGGGGGATCCAACTCCGTTGGGGGGGGGGGGGGGGGGGCTCCACGGTGACCAGGCCCGTGATCGAGGCCTATGCAAATCCCGGGGAGGGCCTCCGCGCCAGGCCCCTGTCTGACTCTGCCATGTTGCCCGGGGGCCGGCACGGAGAAGGCAACCCACGCGCATGTGCGCACACGTGCCGGCCGTGATGCGCATGTGCGGACTTGCGCCAGATGTGGCGCACATGTGCGGACCCGCACCGCGCCTCTATGCTGGAGCTTCGTGAAGCGCTCCGGTGCCCTGCAAGCTCCCTGTGCGGCGCAGGATCGCTGCTCCTAGGGGCCAGATGACGCCATCGTAAAACTTTCTGGCGTTTATACAGCATCAACACTTAGCCCCATTATCGGAGAATCCCGCCCCTAATTAGCACCTTTTAGAAGTTCAACATGATCGTCTTACTCCTGTACTCAGTGCCATTTTTAATTAACCCGAAGGTACAATATGCTTTATTAACTGCTCTCTCAGCATGCCCTAGCATATTCAATGACTTATGTACTCTGTTCCTTCACCTCCTGTAGAGTTTATCCCTTTACTTTATACTGTCTTTCCATATTCTTCCTGCCAAAATGAATCACTTCACATTTCTCGGCATTGAACTTCATCTGCCACTTGTCTGCCCAATCCACCAATTTGAATGTCCTTTTGAAGTTCAAGACTATCCTCATCACAGTTGACAACATTTCCAATTTTTGTGTCATCTACAAATTTTGAAACCATGACCTGAATACCAGTCTGGGTTATTGAAACACCTCGAAAATGTTCAGCTGATTAGTGAATGTCAGCATGGATTTATAAAGAGTTGGTCATGACTGATGAATCTGATTGAATTTTTTGAAGAGTGATTTAAGTAGTGGACAGGGGAACGTCTAGAATTTACAGAAGTCAATTAATAAAGTCCCTCAGAATAAACTGTTGGCTTAAGTTGAAGTTCAGGAATTGAAGACAAATTATGGACCTAGTTTGAAATTGGTTGGATGCAGAGTAGGGGTAATGGGCAGGAACTCCAATTGGCAGCCCAGGGCTAGTGGTGATCTGGAAGGATGTGTGTTGCAGCCTCGTCTATTTACTGAATGCATTAACGACTTAGATGATGGGATAGAAAGTTCAATTTCCAAGCTTGCTGTTGGTGCAAAGATAGGTAGAAGTTTGTAACCCTCTTTACTCAAACAGCAATTGATGCTAGATCAGCAGTTAACTTTACATTTGAGATTGATAGATTTCTGTTAACCAAAGATATTTAAAGGATATGGGGCAAAGGTGGTCTGTGAATTAGGTCATAAATCAGCCTTGATTTCATGGAGTGGCAGAACAGGCTCGAGAGGCTAAATAGCCTACTAGTGTCCTTGTATTCCTTCCTATGCCCCTCAGCAGCTTAATTTCTCAGCAAATCTTGGGAGGTGGGTAAAAATGCACAATGATTTATTTACGGTACACAATGTCTTGAATTCTCATACATGCTCATTGAGGGTTGGCACCAACACAGCAATGCACAGTTTATTTTCACCATCTTTTGTTTCAAACTCAATGTGGTAAAAATCACTTATACACGTGCAGTGTTCAAAAGCTCCCAGAATCGGTGCAATGTAATGTTCCTTTTCCCAAGAGCCAGACTGTGTTAACGTTGGCCACACTTTACTGTGTATATAGGGGAAGGCAATACATATCGGCCACTCTCCCAAGAGCCAGACTAATATTGAAGTAAAAGCACACAAAGTAATTTCCCACCTTCCTTTCTTTGATCGAATGCCTGGTGTTAACTTGCTTCCTTTCGCAATATTAATGTTACACACATGTGTGCAGTGTCATGTGGACTGAAAGCCACAACATAACATAAATTATGTAGAACTTTCAACACAAACAGATAACCTGGCCCAATAGGTCTGTGTTCATAGAAGCAGAAGTCCTAGTAGTCACCCTGCAGGACTGGACACAGGTCCTTAATGGGGAAATACCATTGCACAGCATGTTTCAATGAATCTCCATGCATTTATGGAGTTTCTCTTGGTTAAGACAGTAAGATAGTCCAGGCCTGATGGAAACCCATCAATAAAGATCCTTGATCAAAAGAAGGTCCTTGATTAATCAGTAAAGAGGCAGACCAGAAGAAAAAATCTTCTTCTACATTAAAGTAACATTACAATACTACATAGATACAAGCTTCTGTTATAACTCAATCACTTTCCGGGGCTCTTTTTAAAATGCACACATTTCTTTTCTTAAGCCATAACCCAGCTGAGAGGACAGCTGGACGACCAACCTCCAAATCTCATCGAGTTGCACAACTGAGCGGAGGTTGGTTAAAACTGTCACCAATTTCTCCCTTGCCCCTTGCTCACCCCTGCCAGTGCCTTCATACTGCCTTCTCCTACCCTGGAACCTGTTCCTTCATATTGCCCTCTAATACCACAGAACATCCTCCTTCATGCCGACCTCTCCAACCGTGGAGTATTTGCTTCGTACTGCATTTCATGAAGGCACGCCCCAGACAAATGGCTTCTGATATCTGGCGAGAGACAGACCTTGTAATTCTGTGCACCGCAAGGGATTGTCTGTTTCCTTGACTATTTTAATTCATGAAAGTGATAATTAACTGATGTCTCCTTGGAAAGATTGCTCTTCAGTTTCTCCACTTCCAAAGAACAATCCAATTAAAGAAAGCGAGATACTCCCTTGTGATGTATAGATTATACAGATGCTAATGTCTTCAGTTTCTCAAAGTTACTTTCGAATGTAGTACATCATGGATACGACGAGCCTTAAAAGTTTCAGCGACATAGTTGAAATGAATGTTCCAATAGTGAAGCAGGTAGCATAATAACAATTAGGTATATGTCCAAAATGCAACTTAATCAGCTCAACTGCATTAATACATGCTGCATGGCAACTGGATTCATCAAATCAGTGGACCACTGCAGGCCCTCTCTCCTCCACCCGTGGGAAAAGAAACACATTTTAAACTTACACACAAATTCTCAGTCACAATATTCACAATCAAAGCACAGGAAAAAGCAACCTACTAATGGAAAGCCTTAATATCAGAGAAGGTTTTAAAATGTATTTTTGGGAATGGAGTTTGGAAACTCTCATTTGACAATCATTTGGGGGGGGGATTCTGAGGAAGAAGTCCGCAGGCACCAAATTGGTTTCAGAGTGGAGTGCATATTACGGGCAGCACGGTAGCATGGTGGTTAGCACAATTGCTTCACAGCTCCAGGGTCCCAGGTTCAATTCCGGCTTGGGTCACTGTCTGTGTGGAGTCTGCACATCCTCCCTGTGTGTGCGTGGGTTTCCTCCGGGTGCTCCGGTTTCCTCCCACAGCCCAAAGATGTGCAGGTTAGGTGGATTGGCCATGATAAATTGCCCTTAGTGTCCAAAATTGCCCTTAGTGTTGGGTGGGATTACTGGATTACGGGGATAGGGTGGAGGTGTTGATCTTGGGTAGGGTGCTCTTTCCAAGAGCTGGTGCAGACCCGATGGGCCGAATGGCCTCCTTCTGCACTGTAAATTCTATGATAATCTATGATATTTGACTACAGCCAATTGGTGTGCCTTAAAAAAGGGACTTTGTGTGTCAAAGGGACCATTGAAGTTTATAATTCACTTTGTCATCAGTGTTAATTTTAAAACCCGGATGTAATTGTTCAGTTAAACGAGGGAGCATTGTACTCTCATCCAATTTTTCCGTGTTTAATAACTGTTTTTTGTTGTTAAAACTAATTAGCGGTCCTGTGACTGTGTTCCTCAACATTTGATTTTAAAAAGTAAAAGTTACAGTCTTTTGAGCTAGGATTCGATTCTGGTACCTTCCCGTCCAGTTATACAATCAACTGGGATCGTAACAATTGATGAAGCCTGATGTCCAGACACAGCTGCTTCAATTGATAAGGGAGTAAGGGGAGGTAGATGACGATGAGATGGAAAATCTTTCATGCTACACCTTTGCAACAAAGATCTTATATTTATGCAAGAGCCCTTTATGACTTTAGGATATCGCAATGCACTTAACATCAGTGAATTATTTTTGAAGTGTGACTGTTATTTGGTAGCAAATGGAGCAACCAATTTGCACACGGCACTGACCTCCAGACAATGGGAAAGACTACCAGTTCATCTTTTGGGGTTGAGTAAGGAAGGATTTATTGCCCAGGGCATTGGGAGAATACCATGCTTTTCCTTAGAAACGTGCTTTAGGATCATTTACGTCACATGAAGAGGTAGACATTTGTTTGGTTTAATACCCTGAGCATCTACAATGCACTCAAAGCAAATATCACATTAAATGCAGAAACAAAATGTTAAAATGGGATAATGAAATATGATATTCATAGCTTTCAGTCGATGGCCAGCAAAAGTAACTTAGCAAACTGCAGATCGACTGTAGAGACTGCAGCACCTGAATATCTCAGGATAGGTATTCAAGAGTTAATTGTGCACAAGGTTTGTGAAACTGGCAATCGGAGGACTGCGCTCATTACTATAGAAATGCCACTAATGAACCAAAAATAAAAGGGGAGTCTCGAGTTATTCCAAGGTTACATTGGTTAAGTACTTTGTCCAGCGTAGTATGGATCAGAAGATTCCTGCAACACACCTGGGCCTAGTGGCGAATGAAGGAAAAATAAGCAGGTATTGAGTCTCCTTTTGTTCACTATCCAGTAACCGCTGCTGAAAAGTGCATGCAAGTAAATGTCAGGTGTGGATAGGATTGTTTGTGAGTGAATAGTGTCTATAGTTTCACTGCCTTGGTTTTAACATCAACAGCTCTCTCAGTGAGAAATGGCATCATTTCTCCACCCCCCCACCCCCGCCAAACTAACATGTATTCATGTAGCACCTTTAACAAAGTGAAATATCCCAAAGCATTTCACAGCAGCGTAATTAAATAAAGCTTCAGGAGAGTTTTAAAAAAACCTTATAATGGACCTCATTGATGACACTTCTGTGGAGAGCCTTTTGTTTAGACATGGGCATATTTTTAATGATCTATTGGATGCTTCATAAGCAATAAAGGTCTCCACACAGTGCCAAAAAAGTGCAAGGAACTGATGATTGATGTTGGATACAAAAAGTGGAGGGATGGTCTGGATAGGATGAGATTTCAGGTTCACAGGAGCTAATGAAATGGGTCAAATGTTTTCCCATTAATTCTCATTGACTGGGATTTTAGTTGAAAGGAGGTGAAAATGCTTAACCTCTCCCAGCTCTCAGAACCTAGTGTTTGTACAGATTTATTTGAAGTATTGCAGTCGTGACTGTAATCAAGTCAGTGTATCCTTCTCCATCTCCAAGTGACTGACACCAATCCGTCTTTGTTCGTAGATTACAAGCAGGATAATGGGATACTGCTCACTAAATACAACTCAGCTTTCCAAGCCAAGGGTGTGGATGATGTCACAAAACAGTTAGACTCTTGCTCAAGTGCTAAATGTGCACAGGAACCGTGAGATTCAATCACTGCTTGTAAATCACTGACAGCTGTCCAATGTAGTTCCTAGAGGCCATGAATCTTTCTTCTCAAGTTGTCTACGCTCCCTGGTGCAAAGCAGTGACATGCTGTGTGTAGCATTATTAGCAATGTTGTGAGGTAAAGTGCATTCAAGTTATGAATGATGGAAAGGAAAGTACGTGAAGAAAGAGAAACAAAAGATAGGAAGACCTCACTTATAGAGTGCTTAATCACACCTCCTAGGAAAATCTCAACGTTTTACACAAAATGAGATAATGTACCTTGAAATCCTGGTGCAGAACCAAGTATGGCAGCGATTTTACAGAGAAAGATTTCCACCAACAGCAATGATATGAATGGCCAGTTAATCTGTTTTGTGCTGGTTGCGGGAGGAATGTTAATTTCACACTGCTCTTCGTCAAATGGCACCAAGAGAGCTTTAATGTTCAAACAGGTAGATGTAGCCACAGTTTAATGTTTCAACAAAGAATAAAGAAATGTACAGCACAGGAAAAGGCACTTCGGCCCTCCAAGCCCGTGCCGACCATGCTGCCCGACTAAACTACAATCTTCTACACTTCCTGGGTCCGTATCCCTCTATTCCCATCCTATTTCTGTATTTGTCAAGATGCCCCTTAAATGTCACTATCGTCCCTGCTTCCACCACCTCCTCCGGTAGCGAGTTCCAGGCACCCACTACCCTCTGCGTAAAAAAACTTGCCTCGTACATCTACTCTAAACCTTGCCCCTCTCACCTTAAACCTATGCCTCCTAGTAATTGATCCCTCTACCCTGGGGAAACGCCTCTGACTATCCACTCTGTCTATGCCCCTCATAATTTTGTAGACCTCTATCAGGTCGCCCCTCAACCTCCTTCGTTCCAGTGAGAACAAACCGAGTTTATTCAACCGCTCCTCATAGCTAATGCCCTCATACCAGGCAACATTCTGGTAAATCTCTTCTGCACCCTCTCTAAAGCCTCCACATCCTTCTGGTAGTGTGACGACCAGAATTGAACACTATACTCCAAGTGTGGCCTAACTAAGGTTCTATACAGCTGCAACATGACTTGCCAATTCTTATACTCAATGCCCCGGCCAATGAAGGCAAGCATGCTGTATGCCTTCTTGACTACCTTCTCCACCTGTGTTGCCCCTGTCAGTGACCTGTGGACCTGTACTCCTAGATCTCTTTGACTTTCAATACTCTTGAGGGTTCTACCATTCACTGTATATTCCCTACCTGCATTAGACCTTCCAAAATGCATTACCTCACATTTGTCCGGATTAAACTCCATCTGCCATCTCTCCGTCCAAGTCTCCAAACAATCTAAATCCTGCTGTATCCTCTGACAGTCCTCATCGCTATCCGCAATTCCACCAACCTTTGTGTCGTCTGCAAACTTACTAATCAGACCAGTTACATTTTCCTCCAAATCATTTATATATACTACAAACAGCAAAGGTCCCAGCACTGATCCCTGTGGAACACCACTGGTCACAGCCCTCCAATTAGAAAAGCATCCTTCCATTGCTACTCTCTGCCTTCTATGACCTAGCCAGTTCTGTATCCACCTTGCCAGCTCACCCCTGATCCCGTGTGACTTCACCTTTTGTACTAGTCTACCATGAGGGACCTTGTCAAAGGCCTTACTGAAGTCCATATAGACAACATCCACTGCCCCACCTGCATCAATCATCTTTGTGACCTCCTCGAAAAACTCTATCAAGTTAGTGAGACATGACCTCCCCTTCACAAAACCATGCTGCCTCTCACTAATACGTCCATTTGCTTCCAAATGGGAGTAGATCCTGTCTCGAAGAATTCTCTCCAGTAATTTCCCTACCACTGAAGTAAGGCTCACCGGCCTGTAGTTCCCTGGATTATCCTTGCTACCCTTCTTAAACAGAGGAACAACACTGGCTATTCTCCAGTCCTCCGGGACATCACCTGAAGACAGTGAGGATCCAAAGATTTCTGTCAAGGCCTCAGCAATTTCCTCTCCAGCCTCCTTCAGTATTCTGGGGTAGATCCCATCAGGCCCTGGTGACTTATCTACCTTAATATTTTTTAAGACACCCAACACCTCGTCTTTTTGGATCTCAATGTGACCCAGGCTATCTACACACCCTTCTCCAGACTCAACATCTACCAATTTCTTCTCTTTGGTGAATAATGATGCAAAGTATTCATTTAGTACCTCGCCCATTTCTTCTGGCTCCACACATAGATTCCCTTGCCTATCCTTCAGTGGGCCAACCCTTTCCCTGGCTACCATCTTGCTTTTTATGTACGTGTAAAAAGCCTAGGGATTTTCCTTAACCCTATTTGCCAATGACTTTTCGTGACCCCTTCTAGCCCTCCTGACTCATTGCTTAAGTTCCTTCCTACTTTCCTTATATTCCACACAGGCTTCGTCTGTTCCCAGCCTTTTAGTCCTGACAAATGCCTCCTTTTTCTTTTTGACGAGGCCTACAATATCTCTCGTTATCCAAGGTTCCCGAAAATTGCCGTATTTATCCTTCTTCCTCACAGGAACATGCCATGCCGGTCCCGAATTCCTTTCAACTGACACTTGAACGCTTCCCACATGTCAGATGTTGATTTGCCATCAAACATCCGCCCCCAATCTATGTTCTTCAGTTCCCGCTTAATATTGTTATAATTAGCCTTCCCCCAATTTAGCACATTCACCCTAGGACCACTCTTATCCTTGTCCACCAGCACTTTAAAACTTACTGAATTGTGGTCACTGTTCCCAAAATGCTCCCCTACTGAAACTTCTACCACTGGCCGGGCTCATTCCCCAATACCAGGTCCAGTACCGCCCCTTCCCTAGTTGGACTGTCTACATATTGTTTTAAGAAGCCCTACTGGATGCTCCTTACAAACTCCGCCCCGTCTAAGCCCCTGGCACTAAGTGAGTCCCAGTCAATATTGGGGAAGTTGAAGTCTCCCATCACCACAACCCTGTTGTTTTTACTCTTTTCCAAAATCTGTCTACCTATCTGCTCCTCTATCTCCCGCTGGCTGTTGGGAGGCCTGTAGTATACCCCCAACATTGTGACTGCACCCTTTTTATTCCTGATCTTTACCCATATAGCCTCACTGCCCTCTGAGGTGTCCTCCCGCAGTACAGCTGTGATATTCTCCCTAACCAGTAGTGCAACTCCGCCACCCCTTTTACATCCCCCTCTATCCCGCCTGAAACATCTAAATCCTGGAACGTTTAGCTGCCAATCCTGCCCTTCCCTCAACCAGGTCTCTGTAATGGCAACAACATCATAGTTCCAAGTACTAATCCAAGCTCTAAGTTCATCTGCCTTAACCGTAATACTTCTTGCATTAAAACATATGCCCTTCAGGCCACCAGACCCGCTGTGTTCAGCAACTTCTCCCTGTCTGCTCTGCCTCAGAGCCCCACTGTCCCTATTCCCTAGTTCTCCCTCAATGCTCTCACCTTACCTATTGCTCCCATGCCCACCCCCTGCCATACTAGTTTAAACTCTCCCGTGTGACACTAGCAAACCACGCGGCCAGGATATTTATGCCTCTCCAGTTTAGATGCAACCCGTCCTTCTTATATGGGTCACACCTGCCCCGGACGAGCTCCCAGTGGTCCAGATAACGGAAACCCTCCCTCCTACACCAGCTGTTTAGCCACGTGTTTAGCTGCTCTATCTTCCTATTTCTAGCCTCACTGGCACGTGGCACAGGGAGTAATCCTGAGATTACAACCCTAGAGGACCTGTCTTTTAACTTTCTGCCTAGCTCCCTGAACTCCTGCTGCAGGACCTCATGCCCCTTCCTGCCTATGTCGTTAGTACCAATATGTACAACGACCTCTGCCTGTTTGCCCTCCCCCTTCAGGATGCCCTCTACCCGTTCGGAGACATCCTGGACCCTGGCACCAGGGAGGCAACATACCATCCTGGAGTCTCTTTCACGTCCACAGAAGCGCCTATCTGTGCCCCTGACTATAGAGTCCCCTATTACTATTGCTCTTCTGCGCTTTGACCCTCCCTTCTGAACATCAGAGCCAGCAGTGGTGCCACTGCTCTGGCTGCTGCTGTTTTGCCCTGATAGGCTATCCCCCCGACAGTATCCAAAGGGGTATACCTGTTCGAGAGGGGGACAACCACAGGGGATTCCTGCACTGACTGCCTGCCCTTTCTGGTGGTCACCCATTTCTCTGCCTGCACCTTGGGTGTGACTGCATTTATATAACTGCGATCTATGACGCTTTCCGCCACCTGCATGCTCCTAAGTGCATCCAATTGCTGCTCCAACCGAACCATGCGGTCTGTGAGGAGCTCCAGTTGGGTGCACTTTCTGCAGATGAAGCCATCCGGGACGCTGGAAGCCTCCTGGACCTGCCACATCTCACAGTCAGAGCACTGCACCCCTCTAACTGACATTGCGTCAATTAATTAAAATCAAAAGTTTAAAGAATGTTTTTTTTTTTAAATTACTGTTAACTATCTGTTTCCTAGCACTAGATTTCTAATATAAATGTGAAAGCTAAATATAGTACTCTCTGATCTCTGGCTTAGATACCCCTCTAAATTATAATTAAGTAATTATGTTTAATTAGTTACCAATGCTGAATTTTTAAAATTTAGTGTAGATTCCCAACCAGCCACTCAGGTCACAGCTTTTCTGTGATGTCACTTCAGTTCCCCCCCCCCCCCCCCCCGACACACACAATTTGAAAAAGGTATAAAAGTAAAAATGAGTAAAAATCACTTACTTACCTTCTTAGTGTCTTAGATGTTCTCAGGTTCTCTCCCTGACAGAGACTGCTCCTCCTCCTCCGAACTAGGCTCCCGAAACTAGGCCGCGATCTTTTAAAATCTCCGCTCTGACTCGCAGCTCCCGCGCTTTTCATTCAAAGGACAGTTTTTCCAACAGTGCTTGAGTTCCTCAGTACTGAACACGAATTAATTATTTTTGTGAGTTTGCTGTTCAATATGATATGCATATTTACACTAATTTTAATGCATTATCTTCTCTTTGTATATTTTTAGCTGGTGGTCCTGGATTTCAGCATGGAGAGCAGTCCAGGATCATGAAATCATGACGGCTCATCTTCCCACTGTGCAATCAGCAAAAAAGTGGTGGGTCTCCAATACCGCCCATGTTGGTTTCCTGTGATCTTGTTTACTGGGCTCTAGGTCTTAGAAACCAGTGGAAACATGCATCTGGCTTAGATGAAAAATGAAATGACAATCGCTTGTCACAAGTAGGCTTCAAATGAAGTTACTGTGAAAAGCCCCTCGTCGCCACATTCCAGCGCCTTTTTGGGGAGGCTGTTACGGGAATTGAACCATGCTGCTGGCCTGCCTTGGTCTGCTTTCAAAGCGAGCGATTTAGCCCTGTGCTAAACAGTATGTATGACAATTTGACCTGAGTTTCCACCAGGTGTCACTGCACATCACTCTGTTATACCCCCGAGCTGTCAGACTGTGCAGTTCAGGGAGGGCTTTTCTTCAAATTAAGCCTCTATTCTACCTTTGAGGACCAGGGGTGAAGAACAGGGGTAATGGAACGTTGTCACACTTCAGGCACATCATGTCCAGGTTAGGTACCGATGCAACTATTGGATTGGATTGGATTTGTATATTGTCACATGTCCCGAGGTACAGTGAAATGTATTTTTCTGCGAGCAGCTCAAGATCATTAAGTACATGAAAAAAAAAAAGGAAATAAAAGAAAATACATAATAGGGCAACACAACGTACACAATGTAACTACATAAGCACCGGCATCGGATGAAGCATACAGGGGTGTAGTGTTAATGTCCATAAAAGGGTCGTTTAGGAGTCTGGTAACAGCGGGGGAGAAGCTGTTTTTGAGTCTGTTCATGCGTGTTCTCAGGCTTCTGTATCTCCTGCCCAATGGAAAAAGTTGGAAGAGTGAGTAAGCCGGGTGGGAGGGGTCTTTGATTATGCTGCCCACTTTCCCCCCGGCAGTGAGAGGTGTAGATGGAGTCAATGGATGGGAGGCAGGTTCGTGTGATGGACTGGGCTGTCTGTGTTTATGACTCTCTGAAGTTTTCCTTGCAGTCCTGGGCCGAACAGTTGCCATACCAGGCTGTGATGCAGCCAGATAGGATGCTTTCTATGGTGCATCTGTAAAAGTTGGTAAGAGTTAATGTGGACATGCCAAATTTTCTTAGTTTCCTGAGGACGTATAGGGGCTGTTGTGCTTTCTTGGTGGTAGTGTTGACGCAGGTGGACCAGGACAGATTTTTGGTGATGTGCACCCCTAGGAATTTGAAACTGCTAACCATCTCCACCTCGCCCCCCCTTGATGCTGACAGGGGTGTGTACAGTACTTTGCTTCCTGAAGTCAATGACCAGCTCTTTAGTTTTGCTGGCATTGAGGGAGAGATGGTTGTCGCTGCACCACTCTATTAGGTTCTCTATCTCCCGCCTGTATTCTGACTCGTCATTATTCGAGATCTGGCCCACTATCGTTGTATCATCAGCAAACATGTTGATGGAGTTGGAACCAAATTTTGACACGCAGTTGTATATGTACAGGGAGTAGAGTAGGGGGCTAAGTACGCAGCCTTGCAGAGCCCCGGTATTGAGGACTATTGTGGAGGAGGAGTTGTTGTTTATTCTTACTGATTGTGGGTCAGAAAGTCGAGGATCCAGTTGCAGAGTAAGGAGCCAAGTCCTAGGTTTTGGAGTTTTGATATGAGCTTGGCTGGGATTCTGGTGTTGAAGGCGGAGCTGTCGTCAATAAATAGCAGTCTGGTGCAGGAGTCCTTGGTGTCGAGATGCTCTTGGGATGAGTGTCGGACCAGGGAATAAGGTTCTTATGACTCTGTCAAAACCAACACACCTTGACCTTCAATTCCATAAAAGCAGCTTCTAAGGAAAGATGAACTAACATTTCCATCGCATCTTGCCACAAATTTCAGGATATACGCAAATATTTTAATGAATTTCTTGGAAATGCAAACACCTGCTAAGTAGATAGAATAAGCACAAATGTGACATGCCTAATTCCTACAATGAGCAAGGATGCCAATTTATTGCCCATGAGTCCTGACTTACGACCAGTATCATCCTGTGCACTCATGCTGACTGACATATTAGTTAAAACTTCCAAAACCTCAGACACTCAGACCATTCCAGCTGCCTGACTGGAGCCTAGCCTGGAATGGAGCCCAGACGCCAGTTGACAAGATATACACTGCTTAAATCCAATGTGCTGCCTACTTGCTTCATGCTCCCACATATATTTTGATTTTATATGGGCATTGTTATTTTTTTAATTTTAGAGTACCCAATTCATTTTTTCCAATTGAGGGGCAATTTAGTATGGCCAATCCATCTACCCTGCACATCTTTGGGTTGTGCTGGTAAAACCCATGCAAACACGGGGGGAATGTGCAACCTCCACACGGATACTGACCCGGGGCTGGGATCGAACCTAGGACCTTGGCACAGTGAGGCAGCAGTGCTAACCATTGTGCCACCGTGCTGCCCCTTATAGGAGCATTGTTGACAAAGTTCTACTTTTGACTTCCCACATGGTTTTAGTCATTCCAAGATATGGGCAAGCTTTTCTCATATTCTAAGTAGTCTTCCCTCTGCACTATCTCTTTAGATTTTTCAGTACACTTTAGTAACTGAAAACATTAATATAATTATCTCTAAGCTGAAAACCAGCATCTTGTGAAGTGCAATTCAAGCACTAAATTAGTCCCAACGTAAATATGGTTTCTGAAAATGCAAACTGGTCATTCAGAAATCGTGCAGTGGAGAAATTGTCCGACTCACTTAGTCGGTCTAATTTGGAAGCGCCTTCCAGGTAAAAATAACATCGTTTTGAAAGATTATGGAGGCATCAAATGAAGAATTCTGTTTGAAATGCAATTTCAAGTAACCCTGTAGCCACCTAAAATGGCTGATTCCCTATTAATTTGGCCAAAACCCGATTTAAAATGGCTAACCGAAAAGGCTGATGGGAAAGCAGCCAACAGACAGCTGCAGACAGAATAGCGTATTCGGCTCTGGGGAAGTCGGCCCAGATCGATACTCAAGACTATTAGCAGCACATCAACCCAGGCATCTGCAGTTTAATCGGCTATCCCCGGGAACAATTGCAACATATTAGCAATTGAACGCCGGGCCAGACCTGTCGGCGCCTGCAGTGGCCGAAACAAAGACAGGTGAACGACCCCCCCCCCCCGATCGAGGAATCGCCCCGTTATTGGACATATCGAACCCAGTGATTGGGAACAAGTCCAATCACTTGGGACTCAGGGTCAAGGGCCGCCCCGAGAGGCGGGAAGCCCCTGGGCCCTATAAAGCGAGGGGCCAAGTTCAGATTGCGCGCTCTCTCCCTTCTTCACCTGCTCACAGCCTTCGCAAGAACCTTCAGCAAAGAACCGTAAGTTTGACTCCAGCGATCGCTACCCGATAAAGACTCCTAGCCATCGACCCGTATCAGCCTTTTTGAATCCCGCGGGCCAGATCCGATTCGATAAGCCATTAGTTTCCCTGACCTGGTGGGCCCTTCCTAAAGTTAAGTATTGGCCAGTAGTGATAGGTTTCTATATAGATAGTAGGATTATTGTGTCAGCATTAATTGTTGTATACAATAAATGACCGTTGATTTCAATCTTACTAAGCGGTGTGCTGACTTATTAATCATAACTCGAGCTTGAACCACGTGGCAGTATCAGAAAGATACCTGGCGACTCGTGAGCAAAGGTGACATAATCAGAGGTAATAAAACTAAGGCTAAAAAGAGCAACAACCCAAACTAGATACTATAAGGTGCATAAAAATGCCTCGTAATGACTTCTGTGCGATCCATTATCTGAGCTCTTTAATCATTAATAGTTAATACCATCTAAGCACAAAGCTTTGGCAACTCTAAGCACATGATAACAAATAACTTTGCAATGCACTCAAATTAGGCCTTCAAAAGCCCTTTCCAATCAACGTCTTTGCGTGAAGAAGTACAGCAGTGCCAAAAAATAAAAATGGAAATGTTGTCAAGGAGATTCTGTAGAAAAGGCACACGGTATAGAATTCACAGCAGGGAGCCTGTGCCAAGGAGGGGGTATTGTTGAGGTGGGTGGTGGTGGGCGGGAGGTGCAGCGCGGCAATGGGCATGAGAATACTGCAAACAGAGGAGAAAGCACACAAGAAATCACAGTAAAGAAGGCATACAACATTGGAGGAATCATTTGGAGGTGTGCGCTATGGGAGGCAAATTGAAAGGTGAACAGCACACATAATTGGCAATGTCCACTTTTTGAATGATTGTCATACATTGTCTGCAACTGTGTCCCATTCCCTCGGTGGGCTTACTTGCCCACTCTCCCCTCTGACATTTGATGTGTTGGGTACTCTGGACCTGTGGAGACGGTGTTTACCTTAGCAGTAACATAGACAGGCTACCAACACTTGTAATAGTACAACTCTATTGTATTTAACGAAGAGCTGTTAAACATACTTGCACAGTGGGTCGACACTATGTTAAATTGACTGAAGACCTATGCCTAACCTGACCAGCCTATACTGCTAGCACATGGTGGATGTTTGTGCTCCTGACTGCAGGCTCTGTCTCTCCTTTTCTTTTCTTAAAAAATCAACACATGCAAACAGGTATAATGATAAAGTCAATTTTCCTTTGTTCTTCTTCCTCCAACCGAAATCCTTCTCGATTGACAGTCTCTTTGAACAAAGTCTCTGCACGATCCATCCATTCCTCTACTCCTCGGCATTTCTCTTTAGAATCAGATACTTTAGTTCAATCTGACCAGAGTCCCTTGCAATTCTCCAATACAGGAACATTGGTTACTACAGCTTTCAGGCAGTCAAATGCCTGTTGAAAGTCCGCTGTCCATTGAATTTTTTTAGGTTCCTTTAGCAAGTCCATCAGTGGAGTAATCACGCCACAAGACTTTTGCACAACTGTTCGATCAAATTCATTCATGTTCAGAGACTGCACTGCCTCCCTTCGTCTTGAGGATATCGGAAACTCCACAAGGAAAGTGATTCGGGCTTCTCCAAATTCACTTTCGGCTAGGTTCCTCACCAAACGCGCCACCTGAAGTCGATCGAAGAACTCCATACGATGTTTTAAATGTTCTTTCCATGTCTGGAAGTTGGAACTAAAAGCAGATTGTCCCACTGTCTCCATGCAATCCTTCAATGGTGGGACAGGATAAGAGTCCATTCTTGTAACTGTATTCACCTTTCGATAGTCCACACACAACCGTTGGGTACCGTCTGGTTTAAGTACCATCACTATGGGTGAGCTCCATTGGCTGCAACCAACTTCAATTATGCCATTCTTTAGCATACTCTCAATCTCTCTGTTAACCTGTGCCAATTTTAAAGGATTAAGTCTATATGGATGTTGTTTGATCAGAACAGCATTTCCCACATCTACATCATGTCTAGCCATTTTAGTACTTCCAATTTATCTCTACAAACTTGCCCATGTGATATCAATAACTCTTTCAGGTCAGTTCGTTTTTCCTCTGGAAGGTAACTTAACAATTCATCCCAATTTTTAAGAACATCCTCATTTTCCAATTTAATTTGAGGTATGGCAAATTCACAGTCATCTAGATTTGGTTTGTCACTTTGAGTTAGAATCATTAAAACCTCCTTTTTCTCTCCTTCCCTTTCAAAGTACCTTTTAAGTACATTCACATGACACACTCAGTGAGTCTTCCTTCTATCTGGTGTTTTTACCACATAATTCATCTCACTTAATTTCCTTTCAATCTGATACTGTCCACAAAACCTAGCTTTTAAAGGCTCCCCTACCACTGGTAACAACACTAAAACTTTATCCCCACTGCCAAAACTACAAACTTGGGAATTCTTGTCCGCTACCCGTTTCATCACATTTTGTGCAACTTTCAAAGGTTGTCTAGCCAATTCACCTGCTCTATTTAATCGTTCCCTAAAACTTGACACGTAATCTAATAGTGTAATTTCCGATTTCTCATCCACCAATTTTTCCTTAATCAATTTAAGTGGTCCTCTTACCTCATGACCAAAAATTAGTTCAAAAGGACTAAATGTGGTAGACTCATTAGGTGCATCCCTAATTGCAAACAATACGAATGGGATTCCTTTATCCCAATCCTCTGGATATTCTTGACAATACGTCCTCAACATTGTCGTTAATGTCTGATGCCACCTTTCTAACGCTCCCTGCGATTCTGGATGGTACGCAGTTGATTTAAATTGTTTTATTCCTAAGCTATCCATAACTTCCTTGAATAACTCTGAAGTAAAATTTGTTCCTTGATCCGATTGAATTTCTGTGGGTAGTCCATATCTAGTAAAGAATTTAAGTAACTCCTCCACAATCCTTTTAGCTGTAATATTACATACTGGAATGGCCTCTGGAAACCTAGTAGACACATCCATTACTGTCAAAAGATATTGATTCCCACTTTTTGTTTTAGGAAGCGGTCCTACACAATCGAATAGGACCCTTGTAAAAGGTTCCTCAAATGCTGGAATGGGTATTAAGGGCGCTGGTTTTATCACTGCTTGAGGTTTCCCTATCACTTGACATGTGTGACAAAATTTAACTACATTTTTATGTAGTCCAGGTCAATAAAAATGTTTCTGGATTTTAGCTTGAGTTTTCCTTATTTCCAAATGACCTCCCACTGGTACCTCATGTGCAACTCGCAACACCTCCTTTCTATACCCTACCGGCAATACTACTTGATGAACTTCTGACCACTTTTCATCCGCCTGCATATGTACAGGTCTCCATTTTCTCATCAAGACATCATTTTTACGGTAATAACACTCTGGTATACTCTCAGATTCCTCTTCCGTATATGCTTTCTGATATATCCGTTTTATTTCTACATCTTTCTGTTGTAACTCCGCCGATTTTCCTGAACTAAAAATATCCGCCTCATCCTCCACCTGTTCTTGTTCTTTTTCAACCATCTGATCAAAAATCGTTTCTGATAATTGCACTTCAACTTCACTCTTTGATTTCTCCTCGTCTTAACCTGTGACTTTGCGACCTTGTTACTACACAATCTGGAAAAATCCCAGGATATTCGTCCTTCAACACTTCAGTTGACTGATTTTCCACTGGCTTATCAACCACAGTAGGCATCACTCCCACCTGTGATCCAGCTATATCATTACCCAAGATAAACTGTATTCCTGGACAAGATAGTTTATCTATTACTCCTACTACCACTTCACCATACTTCACTGGACTTTCCAACCTTACCTTATATAATGGAACGCGACTCCTCTCACCCTGAATTCCACATATCACCACCTTTTCTGGCAACATTCTTCCCAAACTACATAATTCCTCATCTCTGACCATTAAAGATTGACTAGCCTCTGTATCTCTTAAAATTGTGACTTATTTACCTGCTCCTCCTGATACACGAGTAAACTTTACCCACACAAGTAAATTCTTTAAATACATCTGGCACCTTCTTAACAATTACTTCTTGAACAGGCTGTACAATCGTTTGCACCTCCTTCGCTTCCCTTGGGCTTTCCTTTACCACTCTAACAAATCCCACTGTCTTATCATGTTTTACCACATCAGCCTTCCCAGTGCTTTTCTTCAACCACCAATACGGTGACTTTACATGGCCTAGTTTATTACAGTGAAAACATTTGAAACTTTTCATTTCTTTTCCACCCTCCTGGATTTCTTTTAATCTGAGGCACACTCTCTTTATTGTCTCCCATCACATCACCTTTACCTTTACCACTTGAGTATTTCTCATGTCCCCAGTTTCTATCCCTCACCGGCTGAAACTGATGTCTTTGATTTATGAACTAATTCATAATCATCTGCCATTTCCGCTGCTAATCTCGCAGTTTTAACCCTCTGTTCTTCCACATGAGTTCTCACTACATCAGGAATTGAATGTTTGGTCTATTTTCAAAGCCCTTATCCACCTATCAAAATTACTCTGTTTGAGCCTTTCAAACTCCAAGTATGTTTGACCAAATTCCTTCCTTAAATTTCTAAACCTTTGTCTGTAAGCTTCAGGCACTAGCTCATATGCACTTAAGATGGATTTCTTCACCTCCTCATACGTTCCAGATACCTCCTCCGGCAGTGATGCAAACACTTCACTAGCTCCACCTACCAGCTTTGTTTGAATCAGTAACACCCACATGTCCTGTGGCCATTTCATTTGTTTAGTTACCTTCTCAAATGAAATGAAAAAGGCTTCCACTTCCTTCTCGTCAAACCTTGGCAATGCTTGGACATATTTAAATAGATCCTCACCACGTCTCTGACTTTGAATCTCTGTCTCATTATCCTCATCACTATTATCCAACTGTACGTGTCCCTTTACGTCTGCCAATTTTAACTGATTGTCATGTTTCATGGCCATTTTCTGAAGTTCAAACTCCCTCTCTATCTTTTTCCCTGATCTGTATCTCCCTTTCTTTTTCTTTTTGTTCTGCTAGGGCTATTCTTTCTTTTCTCCTTTCTTCTCTCTCCTTTTCTTTTTCCTCTCTCTCTCTCTTTCTTTTTCCTCTCTCTCTTTCTCTTTCTTTTTCCTCTCTCTCTCTCTTTCATTTCTTTTTCCCCTCTCTCACTCTCGTATGCAAGCCGCTTTAATTCTTTCTCATGTTCCATTTGTTTAATTTGCAACTGAATTTTTGCCATTTCCAATGAGTCAAACTCTATCTCAGGCAACTTTAAATGCTGAACCACTGCCATAATTACCTCACCTTTTCGCATTTTGTCAGGTAATGTTAACTGCAATGTTCTTGCCAAATCTAACAGCCTGCTTTTTGTTTCTGTCCATAAGGTACTACATGTAACATTCACCAACCCAAAACATTTCTGAGCCTCTGAAAGAGCCATTGTTCACAACAGTCTCCCTCTTAAATACCACACCGGAAAAAAAAAAAATTGCTTATTGCCACAAGTACGCTTCAAATGAAGTTACTGTGAAAAGCCCCTCGTCGCCACATTCCGGCGCCTGTTCGGGGAGGCTGGTACGGGAAAAGCAACAATACTTCACTGTCTTTAAGTTCACAAAAGCCAATCCAATAGATAGACTTTTATCCCGGACGAGCCCCCAATTGTTATGGGCGAGGCGTTTTCAGAACCCCAAAATGTATCATGGAGTTCAACCAACCTCTCCCTTTAATGGATTTGTTGCTTTTCCTAGCACGGCTTTTTCCCTAGGTGTGGGATTACAATTATGGACACGTGGGTTTTTAAACACAAATCACTCTTTATTCCATGAACTCAACTTTACATCTTAAATAAACATTGGATCTCTTAACACCCCTTACTTCAAAGATAACTCAGAAAATATTGCAACAGTAAATAATTCCTTAAAATGTTCCTTCAAACTTCTAAGAGACTTAACACCTTTAAACAAAATCACATCAGGTTAAAGGCTTTACTTTAAATCACCCAAATGATCCAGAGATAGTCTTTCATGGCAGAATTCCAGCTCCCTGCAAAACACAGACACACACCCAGCTCTTTTCCAACTGGCTTTCTCCCTTCAATCAGCTCACAGCAAACCAGAACTTCTCAAGCTGCTGTCTCAAACTGGCTTTCTCCTTTTTATCAGCTCACAGCAAAACAGCCAGGCACTTTTAAACTGCTCTCAGCAAAACCAGCCAGGCACTTTTCAAAACTGAAACTTCAAAATGGCTGAACTGAGCTGAGCTCCACCCACTCTCTGACATCACTGTTTTCTTAAAGGTACATTCCTTACACATCCATTTCTTAAAGCCACTCTTGCATGACAGTATGTAACACAAAATATAACTAGAACAACAGTATGTATAAACCAGTGAGTTAATCAAACAGGATAACAAAACAATCAGTTCATGAGTACAAAGAGTCCATGAATTCAGGTAGTTCATAAATTCAGTCTCTGAGGTGGCCGACTAATTCTGGTTGACCGTCTCAAGGGTGGGTCAGGGGCCGCCTGTTCTGGAATGGGCGGGACTGCGTCAGACTCAGAGGGTGGCAGAGGGAGATCTGCAAAGTCCGTGACGGGTTCGTTGTGATGGCGGGGCAGGACATGATGATCTGGTGGCGAGCGAGGAAGGAGTCGTAGTGCCCGCCTATCTCGGTGAAGAAGAGAGCCGTCTTGTAGACGAACAAAAAATGACCTGCGGGGCCACCTGTCTGAGCACCACAGCGGTGGCGGACCAACCACCATCGGGAAGTTGGACACGGACCTCATCATCAGGAGCCAGAGCAGGGAGACCCGTGGCGCGGGCGTCGTACACTGATTTGTGTTGGGTCCGAGACAACTGCATTCGACGAAGGACCAGAAGGTTATCCCAGTCCAAGACATGAATGGCCGGCACCGTCGTCCGCAGCGTGCGATTCATCAACAATTGAGCCGGTGACAGGCCGGTGGAAAATGGAGCTGATCTGTAAGCAAGCAGGGCGAGGTAAAAATCGGATCCTGCATCGGCCGCCTTGCACAGGAGTCGTTTGACAATGTGCACCCCGTTTTCAGCTTTGCCATTGGATTGGGGGTAATGGGGACTGGATGTGACATGTGTGAAGTTGTATCGTTTAGCAAAATTGGACCACTCCTGACTGGCAAAACACGGGCCATTGTCGGACATGACCGTGAGTGGGATGCCATGGCGAGCAAAGGTTTCCTTGCACGCCCGAATAACTGCAGTTGAGGTGAGGTCGTGTAGCCTAACTATCACCAGGTAGTTTGAGAAATAGTCCACTATGAGGACATAGTCCCGGCCAAGTGCATGGAACAGGTCGATGCCCACTTTGGTCCAGGGGGACGTGACCAACTCCTGGGATTGCAAGGTCTCCCTTGGCTGAGCAGGCTGGAAACGCTGGCATGTTGGGCAGTTAAGAATGGCGTTGGCAATGTCCTCGTTGATTCCAGGCCAGTACACTGCCTCACGGTCCCGTCGGCGGCATTTCTCCACGCCCAGGTGGCCCTCATGGAGCTGGTCAAGGACGAGGTTCCGCATGCTGTGCGGAATGACGATCCTGTCCAGCTTTAATAGAATTCCATCTAACACCGCCAGGTCATCTTTAATGTTATAGAATTGAGGGCATTGGCCCTTGAGCCACCCGTCTGTCAGGTGGCGCATGACACGTTGGAGCAGGGGATCGTTGGCCGTCTCACGACGAATATGGTTGAGTCATTCGTCCGTGGCGGGCAGACTGGATGCGGCGAATGCCACCCGAGAATCAATTTGGCACACGAAGCCCGCTGGGTCGCAGGGTGTGGTGACCGATCGGGAAAGTGCATCGGCGACAATGAGCTCCTTACCCGGGGTGTGGACGAGTTTGAAGTCGCACCGCCTGAGTTTAAGGAGAATGCGCCGCAGGCGCAGCGTCATGTCGTTAAGGTCTTTTTGAATGATATTGACCAGTGGCCTGTGGTCTGTCGCGACAGTGAACTTTGGGAGTCCATAGGCATAGTCATGGAATTTGACGACTCCGGTAAGAAGACCCAGCACTCTTTTTCAATTTTTGCATAGCGCTGTTCGGTGGGTGTCATTGCACGTGACGCGTATGCGACAGGAACCCATGAGGACGCGTCGTCATGTTGAAGGAGCAGTGCTCCAATGCTGGACTGACTGGCATCCGTGGAGATCTTTGTTCGGATCGAAAAATGTCAACACCGGGGCCTTGGCCAATTTCGCCCTGAGTTCCCGCCATTGCTGTTCGTGGGCGGGGAGCCATTGGAACTCAGTCGTCTTCTTAACCAGGTTCCTGAGAGGCTAGGGATGAATTTCCTCAGGACATTGACCATGCCCAGGAAGCGGAGGACCGCCTTCTTGTCCTCCGGTGTCTTCATGGCCTTAATGGCAGATACTTTGTCAGCATCCGGCTGCATGCCAAACTGTGAAATGTGGTCTCCGAGGAATTTAAGTTCTGTTTGACCAAAGGAGCATTTGGCCGTGTCGAGGCGGAGGCCATGCTCATGGATTCGTCAGAAGACGCGTTGGAGGCGATCAATGTGCACCTGCGGGGTGGTGGACCAAACGATGATGTCGTCCACATATACGCGAACCCCTTTGATACCTTCCATCATCTGCTCCATTATTCTGTGGAACACTTCCGATGCAGAGATGATGCCAAACGGCATCCGGTTGTCGCAAAACCAGCCAAATGGGGTGTTAAAGGTTCAGAGCTTCCGACTGGATGCGCGAGTTGGATCTGCCAGAACCCCTTGGATGCGTGATGAAAAATTTGGCGCGAGCCATCTCGCAGGTGAGTTCTTCGCGCTTTGGAATGGGATGGTGTTCTCACATAATATTGCGGTTGAGGTCCTTGGGATCAATACATATGCGAAATTCGCCGGATGGTTTTTTCATGCACACCATAGAGCTGACCCAGTCAGTCGGTTCTGTAACTTTCAAAATTACGCCCTGGTCCTGGAGGTCCTGCAGCTGCTGCTTGAGGCAGTCCTTGAGGGGTGCTGGTACCTGCGAGATGCGTGCACCACAGGCATGGCATTTTGTTTTAACAAGATTTTATAAGTGTATGGGAGTGTGCCCATGCCCTCGAATACACCGTGGTATCGGGTGATGATGGCGTTCAGCTGTGTCCGAAAGTCAGCGTCCTGACATAAGGAAGGGTCAGCGGGTGACAGAGAGTGAACCCTTTGGACAAGGTTTAGAAGTTTGCACGCCTGAGCACCAAGCAGGGAGGCTTTGGTGGATCCCACTATTTCGAATGGCAGGCTGGCAAGAGCCACTGGCAGCAATGGCATTACCATTATAGCCCAGAAGCTGGCAGGCGGAAGGCAGGATGGTAGGCTTGACATGGAGGCTTTCGAGGTCAGACTGCGTAATGAGGTTTGCTGAGGTGCCGGTGTCCAGGCGGAATCGGATGCGGGTTCGGTTGACCGTGAGGGTGGCACACCACTCGTCGTCCAGATCAATGCTGAATATTGGGAGAGACTTGGCTTTCGTCTTCTGGAGCATCTTGTGTTTGGTGATGATGCCCACCCGAAATGGTGCTTTAAGGTCCTCGGTGTCAAGGTCCGGAATCAAGTCGGAGTCGAAATCGGTGACCGGTGGCTGGTTGGAGCGACGAGAGGTAGTAGGTTGAGCAGATCTGCATTGGGCTGCACAGTGGCCAAGCTTGCCACATTGGAGACAGCGTCGGGATTTTGCAGGACATTGCCGCTTTAAGTGGACGGAGCCACAGTTGCCGCACGTCGTGAAGTCAGAACGTTCGGTACGCCACCGCGCATGCGCGGTGCGGTCGTATGTAGTCTGCACCTGCGCAGTGCGGTCTTCGGCCTCGTCGTCCCCTTGGTCAGTGCGCGCATGCGCAGGAGCCCGCGAAAAGGCCGCCCTCATCCAGGCTTAGGCCCTGGATTTGTTTAATGGCTTGCACCCGCTCTGCCTCGTGGGGACCTTGCCGCGCCGTTTCAGCCGCTTGAATGTGCGAGTATCGGTTAGTGGCGTGTTCATGCAGAACACAGGTCTCAATGGCTATCGCAAGGGTGAGCTGTTTAACCTTGAGGAGCTGCTGGCGTAGGGGATCCGATTGCACACCAAAAACGATCTGGTCACGGATCATCGAGTCGGAGGTGGAGCCATAATTATAGGACTGCGCGAGGATGCGAAGGTGGGTGAGGAAAGATTGAAAAGGTTCATCCTTACCCTGCAGACGCTGTTGAAAGACATAGCGCTCAAAACTTTCATTTACCTCGATGTCACAGTGACTGTCGAATTTGAGCAGGACTGTCTTGAACTTGGACTTGTCTTCACCTTCAGCGAAAGTGAGAGAGTTGAAGATATGGATGGCGTGGTCCCCGGCCGTGGAAAGGAAGAGACCAATCTTCCGGGCGTCTGAGGCAGCTTCAAGGTCTGTAGCTTCAAGGTATAGCTGGAATCGTTGTTTAAAGATTTTCCAGTTGGCATCGAGGTTGCCGGTGATGCGGAGCGGCGGGGGAGTGTGGACGCTGTCCATACTACCGGATGGCTGATTGCTGGTCGAAGGCAGATCACTTGAAGGTAGGTCTATTAAACTCTAACATCACATACTGGTACCATGATGTGTTGGGTACTCTGGATCTGTGGAGACTGCGTTTACCTTAGCAGTAACATAGATAGGCTACAAACACTTGTAATAGTACAACACTATTTTATTTAACTAAGAGCTGTTAAACATACTTGCACAGTGGGTCGACACTATGTTAGATTGATTGAAGACCTATGCCTAACCTGACCAGCCTATACTGCTAGCACATGGTGGATGTTTGTGCTACTGACTGCGGGCTCTGTCTGTCTGAGGCTGCATCCTGAATGAGCGGGAAAACTGGTGCCCTCTGTCTTTATATTGACCGTGCCCTAACTGGTGATTGGCTGCTGTGTTGTGTGTGTTGATTGGTCTTGCAGTGTGTCAGTCAGTGTGTGTCTCTGCACCATCATATACTGATGTGTATATTATGACAACATTCGCCATTGATCAATGGTGGAACCAGTCAAGTCAAGTAACTGCTCAATTGGCGGAATTGAAGACTGGCTGACAGTCAATGTTTGCTATTTTAAAATGAAGAACAATGCCACCACACGCTACCCAGAATCCTCTTGCATGCCAGAAACTGCTAAATCCAGGAGCTGGGAAGTCAGAAGAGTTGATAACGTTGAACAGTGTGAATGCAGGGAGGAGGGAAAGCTGGTCATCTGCACAGAAATTATGATAGCAAAGTACTCACTTTTGTGTAGTTTTGTTTTTTCATCTATTATAGAATAAAGAGCTGAATGAGGTTTCTGGCAAAGTTCGTTTCCCAATGCACTTGAATTGTAATTCTATTCAAGCACTTTTTTAAAGTTTTAGATATAAAAAAAACAAACTTAATTCCATATACACCTATAAAGAGCCAGAAATCCAATGTAATATGGAGCATGTTTAGCTTATTTGCTTAACTTGTAGGCCATTACTCATGGGTGCTTTTCAGTTTCACATTTTCTTTGGAGTTATTTGACAGCTTTCTTGATTTTTGGTGGTAAGGGGGAGGTAGCCCAGAGAAGCTGCGTCACATGCAGAAGATGTTGAGTGTTCGAGGATCTCTGGAGAGTACATAGTTTAGGAGGCACCAGAGGGAAGGCATGCAGTGTAGGCAGTACGGCATTGAGTGTGCACGATGGGGAAGGTACCGAGGAAAATGCAGAGGTCACCTTATTACAATCTGATTATCTTTAACAAATCAGATTTCCTGACATCAACACTGCTATTAGCTTGCAGCAAGTAAAAATGCAAGTGAACCTGCTCCTGACTAGGCATCGACAGACAGCGGATTGTATAATGTCACCCTCTTCCACATGAGAAGAGCTCTGCCACAGTTTGCTTGCACTTTCGGGACATGTAAATGAGCTCTGCTGCTACTTCTGCCGATATGCATGAACTGATCTCAGTGACTGACAGTTTCTTGTTCCATAATTATGAATTCAATTGATGAAGCACTATGCCCAGTAACACCATCTGCAAAGAACATCACAAGAAAGAGAGCTGCAAGTGAATCACAAATTAAAGGGACAATCTTGCCATATCAATGTGTAAAATTTGATCTCCTGAAAATTGCAAAATGCAAGTTGGACACCACGATAAGCTCAGGCCCCAACACCTTTATTGCGTGAACCTTTTGACTGTCTATATCTTGTGTCATTGGAAAGCTTTATTTCTAATACGTGATCGGTGTAGAATAGGAGGCACGTGGTCATGGCACCAAAATAGAATTATTTCATTCACTGAACACAAACACAAGGGTAAGAAAATGATGTCAAAGCTCCTCAATTCACTCGATGTTACAACCTTCTGACAATCTGCTATAAATGCTGATTCCTGCGGAAGGCAAACAAAGCTATGTGCCAATTGTAGGAAACTCTTTCCTGGATCCTTAAAAGGCTTAGGCAAAGCTGACAAGCAGCATTGTTATTTGTGACTTATCAGGAGCTGAATCAATGAACGCACACATCCTTACAAGACCCAATAGTCTTCACACTGGTCAGTGCACATGCACAAAACAAAATGGTAGTGGTCATCGGGAATCCTCTTTCCAAAGATATTGTTGAAGCTGGTGTCGTGTTGGGTGTTCTGATGCACAAATGATCCAACACGGCTGTAGATGGTACAACTCTGTTTTATTGTCTAAACAACGGTAACAACTAACTACTGGCTTGGGTACGTGCTTCACCAGCTAACCTGTGGACCCAGCCCTATCACTATCTTAGTGAGGCACTCAGCACATGGTCTATGTCTGAGTGGCACGCTGTGAGCTCTGTGCTCTGAGCTATCTCCTGATAGAATGAGCGAGAACTGTGGTGTTCCCTGTTTTATAGTGCATGTGCTCTCGCTGGTGATTGGCTGCGATGTTATGTGTGTGCTGGTTGGTCCAACTGCCTGTCCATCAGTGTGTGTGTGATTGCACCATGATATGCTGATGTGGATATCATGACAGCTGGGAGTCATTGAAAGTTTCAAAATTTGAGGTCAAATAGATTCTTGTGAGACATAGTTATTAAGGACTAAGGAACCAAAGTGGTGCAATGTCATGATCCAATTGAATGGCAGAACAGGCTTGAGCGGCTGAATGGCCCTCTCCTGTTGCAAGGTTTCTTTCTGCCTTCCTTCTCCCTCAGAAATTGTTCAAGTAACTTTTCTTTTTCAAAAAAAAGGAATGCAGCATATGAACTTGGTAAAAGGAGAAAAGGTCAGCAGTTCCTGGAATCTCCAAACAGCTTAATGGCATAGTGTTAAAACTATAACAGACTGTGTCACAGCATGGCAGAATGCTAATTCACTTCATAGTGAGCAGCTGATGTCAGACATGTCAATGTGCAGAGCTGCTGAGGGTTCATGAGCCACTTCCCCACAGGAGAGGAAGGCAAATTCAGATTGAGAGACGCCCTTTCCTGACAAAGAATCTCCTCCCAAAACATTAACCCATCCTTTCTCTTTACAGATGCTGATGGACCTGCTATGTACATGCTACATTTTCTGTTTTAACATTTTTGGCTCCAGAGGGCACACAATCACAGGGCAGCACCTAAAGGAGTTTGGGAACAGGTTGCCTGCCTGTCCCTCTCCACTGGGAATGATGCGAGATGTGAGGAGGTCAGACCATAGAATCAGAAGGGTAGAAAAATTGAGAGTAAACGGGAGAAAATAAATCTATGAAAGAGATTATAGCCTATTATTCAGGACTCTGAATAAAATAAAAATTCAAGCAGAGTTGTACAACCTTACAATCCATTTTATTTCCACTTTATTCCTCGGTTTATTGAAACAGTGCCTCTTGTCTATTGATCCCCATGATGTACAGGTAATGTTATTGATAACTCAAAGGTCCTGCTCTGATTGAAATGGATTTGAGGATTAACTGCAAAATGCTAATCGCAAGAAATTAAAATCTTGAATTTAAAAAAATATTCCTGACATGAGTATATTGGCAGACGTCTGCAAGAATTCCCATATCAAACTCCTTGGTGTGCCTTTCGACATTTACCTCTGTGCTAATATCTTGGGCAAGTGAATAAATCCGTTGTGTTCCTATACCTACTGTGTGTTGTGTAGTTTGCTGCCAAGCAGCTGGCGCAGTGAAAATGTTTGTTTCCAATAATAAACCACCAGTCAGAATCAAAGGCGTTTAGTGTGAACCAGGAAACTCAATAACACTACCGACAGGATGATCCTTCCATATGCTTTTTAAAATTTATTACTCCTTTCCTGAAGTCAGAATTACTGCCTTTAGGATTAAAAAAAGAGAGAATTCTCACCCTACATAAATGCCAACCTTCCAGAAGTTTCTTTTGATTGCTATTCAAACCAGTGTTCCCCCCAGAGGAAAATGGTTTGGAAAAATGTACCTCTATAGATTAGTAGATGCTAAAAACCCATCCCCTAGTGCATGGGGTGTCAGCTGAACATAGAACATACAGTGCAGAAGGAGGCCATTCGGCCCATCGAGTCTGCACTGACCCACTTAAGCCCTCACTTCTTCCATATCCCCGTAACCCAATAACCCCTCCTAACCTTTTTGGACACTAAGGGCAATTTAGCACGGCCAATCCACCTAACCTTCACGTCTTTGGACTGTGGGAGGAAACCGGAGCACCCGGAGGAAACCCACGCAGACAAGGGGAGAATGTGCAGACTCCGCACAGACAGTGCCCCAGCGGGGAATCGAACCTGGGACCCTGGCGCTGTGAAGCCACAGTGCTAGCCACTTGTGCTACCGTGCTGCCTGTATTCCAATTTCCCGCAATTCCACATAACTTGTCTCTCTCTCCCTCTCTCTGGAGCACTGACCACTGACATTTCTACTGAAAAGTGCTCATGTGGGATTTTATGTGAGGGCAGGGTCAGATTTCACGGTGGTGCCACTGCCACAGCTAAAGAACTTGCCAGCCCTCAATGCTTTGGCTCAAACATGAAGAACACCCATTTGAGTGAGACAATGGGGGGCTGCTGTGCTCTGCCTGGAATCGTAATCCTAGGATTTCAGGAGGGATGGAGAGAAAATTAGGAAGAATGCTAAAATGCACCAGCCACATAGAATTAAAGGATGAAAATTCAGCCCATAGACTCTGCACCAATTCTTTCAAGGAGCAATTCAGTTAGTCTCACTCCTCCAGTCTTTCACCTTATCCCTACAATTTTGTTTACTTCCCTTTTAAAGGCTCCGATATAGTCTGTGTCATCATTCCAGCAGGTACTGCATTCCGAATCCTAAGCACTAAAAAGATTTAACCTCATGCTGCCTTTGGTTCTTTTGCCAATCTGCTTCATTATTGATTAATAAAAATAAAGCTTTTCAATGGCTAAAGGGTCTGATTATTGATCCTTTAGCCATTGGAAAACTTTATTTTTATTTACTCGATCAAAATCCTTCATCATTTTAAACAGCTACAAATCTCCTCGTTACATCCTCTGCTCAGGGGAGAACAAGCCCAGCTTCTCCAGTCTATCCATATAACTGCAATCCCACTTGCCTGGAAACATCTTCTGCACCCTTTCCAAAAGCTTCGCAGCCTTCTTAAAGTGCAGTGCCCAACACTGAACAAACACATACTCCATCCAGAGACAAACTAGTGTTTATATGGGTTCAGTATAGCTTCCTGGCTTTTGTACATGAGGTCTCTATCTATAAACCCAGGATTCCATTTGTTTTATTCACTACTTTGACAGCAGAAGAAAGAGGAGTAGGGGTAAACCATGTGGCTCATCAAGCCTGCTCTGCCATACAGTGAGATCATGGCTGCACTTCTAAATCAATCCACTTTCCCAGCATATAACCATTTCCCTTAATTCCCTTAGTGTCCAAAGATCTAACAATCCAAATCATTGAATGGCCATCTTTGGCCCTCTGGAAGTATGTAATTCCAAAAAACCACAGCTGTTATCTCAGTTCTAAATGTCTGAGAACTTATACTGAATTCTAGACTCTCTAGCCAGAGAAAAGAGCCTTTCGCCATCTACCCATCAAACCCTCGAAGAATTTGATATGTTTCAATGAAATCACTTTTTATTCTTCTGAACTGCAAAGAGTACAAGTCCATTCTACTCAATGTCTTCTCAAAGGACAATCCTCTCATCACAGGAATTAGTCTCGTGAACCTTCACTGCACTCCCTCCAAGTATGCTCTTCCTCAGGTACTCCAGATGTGGTCTCATCAAAGCCCTGTATAATTGTAGATGTCCTTACTTCTATACTGCAACTCTTGAAAGAAAGGCAAACACATCATTTGCTTTCCTGTGTCTGCATGTTAATTTTCTGTGATTGCGTGCAAGGGCAGCCAAATTACCTCTGAATGACAACAATGTACTTCTTCTTTTAAAAATACTCTCATTTTCCATTCTTCCTACCAAAGTGGATAATTTTCCCACATTATACTTCATGTGACTCTTCCTCCTTCCCCTGCCATTTAACTGATCCATTGCCACATGCAGCCTCTTTTTGACCTCCTCACAGCTTACTTTCCCACCCAGCTCTGGATTATCAGCAAACCTGGGTATAATTTACTCGGTCCGCTGATCTAGATTTTTGACACAGAATGTAAATAGCTGAGGCCCAAGAAATAATTCTTGTTAACCTGTGCTGCCACAGTTGAAGATTTGTGCACAAATGCCTCAAAGTCTCTCTCTTCACCACCCTCAGATATAAACAAGGAACCTTGTGCTTCATGCTGCTTAAGGCAGCACGGTAGCACAAGTGGATAGCACTGTGGCTTTACAACGCCAGGGTCCCAGGTTCGATTCCCTGCTGGGTCGCTGTCTGTGCGGAGTCTGCACGTTCTCCCCGTGTCTGTGTGGTTTTCCTCTGGGTGCTCTGTTTCCTCCCACAGTTAGGTGGATTGGCAATGCTAGATTGCCCTTAGTGTCCAAAGAGATTAAGGGGGGTTATTGGGTTATGGGGATAGGGTGGAAGTGAGGGCTTGAGTGGGTCGGTGCACACTCGATGGGTCGAATGGCCTCCTTCTGCACTGTCTGTTCTATGTTCTATCCCCAACAGAAATGCATCAGCATTTGCATGGAGAATGTGATTCAGGCTATAATGAAGAATTTTAGTCCTGAAATGTATGGGGCGATTCTCCAATATTGGGCCCAAGTGTTCGTGCCGTCGTGAATGCCGTCGTGTTTCATGATGGCGTGAACCGGGCCCGGGGAGGACAGACTCTGGCCCCCACAAGGGGCCAGCACGGCGCCGCGCCAATCTTCATTAGTGCGCCAGCCCCGACCAACATGGGGTCGGTGTTCAGGGGCCGGCTGCGCCAGGAAGTAGGCCCGGGAGGGGAGAGGCCGGCCCGCCGATCGGTGGGCCCCGATCGCGGGCCAGACCTCATCGGAGGCCCCCTCTCCCCTCACAGGCCGCCCCCACCCCCGACCGTTCCCGCAGAGTTCTCACCGGCAGCGACTAGGGGTAAACGGCGCCGGCGGGACTCTGTTGTATCGGCGCGGCCACTCGGCCCATACGGGCCGGAGAACAGAGGCCTGCGGCCGGGGCCACGCCAGCGCAAATGGAGCCGATTCTCCGCACCTCGGAGAATCGCACGCCAGCTTCGGGGCGCGGTTGAAGTGATTCTCCGGCCCGGCGCGGGGCTCGGATAATCGCCCCCGGGGATTTTGCATCCAAATCATTTTGTGCCCATATTTGCTATTCACCGCACACAGTGGAGGAATATCTCAGCGGTTAGACCAAATGGCTTGGAAAAAAATTTAAAGAGCTGGTTGAGATACACTTTGGTTCTGCAGGTAGTTATGTGTTGCAACATGACACTGATAGCTTGTAAAAGGCTTCTGTGCAAAATTTAAGGAGGTAAAAATAAAGTTTTCAATAGCAGTTATTTGTTGCAAGCTCAAACAAGACAAAACGTCACAGTGTAATGTGAAAGACATTTGAAGTTCCTAAGCATATAAGTAGGCTCTGAATTATTTATGGAATAGCCACAAATTGTATCTATCCATTTAGAATATTCAAAAACTGAATTTCAACTAGAAAGTCACTCCTGGGGAGATGAATCCTTCTTTCTCTTTTCAAAAAAAAAAAGAATCAAGTGTAATTATAGTTTCTTTGAATAAAAAATTACTTTTTCCCACAAAAGTGCAAAACCCAAGATGCAGCGTATTTGAGTTGGTTCGATGCAATAGTTGAAACGTTTACGTGCTCATATTTGGGAAAACGAGGTTTGAAAATAACAGCGAATTTTTAAAAAAACATTAGTCTGTCCCTCAGAAAAAGGTTTATATCATGTGATTCACCAGCCCCGCCCAAAAACAGGACATGCAGATGTCCCATAGTGCTTCACAACCAATAAGGAGCATAGCTTCTGTTGTCTTATCGGGACACGGAATAACCAGTTTGCACATAATAATAATAATACTAATAATTGCTTATTGTCACAAGTAGGCTTCAATGAAGTTACTGTGAAAAGCCCCTAGTTGCCACATTCCGGTGCCTGTTTGGGGAAGCCGGTACGGGAATTGAACCTGCGCTGCTGCCTTGTTCTGCATTACAAGCCAGCTATTTAGCCCAGTGTGCTAAACCAGACCCATAGCAAGGATACACAAACTGTTTGGAGACTGAACTATCTAGATTTTCTGTTGCATCAGAAGGATAGCACGGTAGCACAGTGGTTAGCACAGTTGCTTAACAGCTCCAGGGTCCCAGGTTTGATTTCCGGCTTGGGTCACTGTCTGTGCGGAGTCTGCAAGTTCTCCTCGTGTCTGCGTGAGTTTCCTCCAGGTGCTCTGGTTTCCTCCCACAGTCCAAAGATGTGCAGGTAAGTTGGATTGGCCATGATAAATTGCCCTAAGTGTCCAAAACAAAGGTTAGTGATAGGGTGGACGTAAATCCTCAAGTGGGGTGCTCTTTCTAAGGGCAGGTGCTGACTCAATGGGCTGAATGGCTTCCTTCTGCACTGTAAATTTGATGATTCTATGATAAATACTGGCGAGACACTGGGAGAACTTGCCTGCTGTTCTTCGAGTAATGCATGATATCTTTTATGCCCTTGAGACAAGGCAGATGCATCTTCCAACAGTACAGCATGTTCTTAATAGTGCATTGAACGGTCAGTCCCGATTTTGTGCTGGCTGAAGTCTCTAGACTGGAATTTGAGGCCATGGCTTCATGTTTCAGAATCCAAGCAGGTTGCTGCCTCGCTATTTGTAGTCTCATTGCCTGAAGGTTCTGAGTCGTATGTGTGTATGGGGTAAGTGGGAGGCTACAGTCAGACCAGCTATGGCCTTATTGAACACTGGAGTAGGCTTGAAGGGTCGCATGATCTTCTCCTGTTGCTAGTTCCTTTTGTGGCGCCTATTCCCTTCATCCTACACTCACATTTTACTGCACATGAGGAAAAGAGAGAAATATTACAAATTATCAAAGTGGAGGATGTCAGTACTGGGGAATGGAATAGTTTCCCATGCCTGCTACCCCTATGGATTCACTTAATTTTAAATAGATTTCTGTTAACCGAAGGTATTAAAGGATTTGGGATAAGTGAGATCACAGATCATCCATGATCCCACAGAATAGCAGAAAAGGACTTGCGCAGAGTGATGGCCTACTCTTGTTCTTATTTACTGAAGCCAAGTTGCCCATCACGTACTGCCATGTTACACATGTAAGGAATCGAACCAAGATTGCCCCATATTTCTTTCATTATTAGTCCCTTCGAGATGTCACCCAGTTAAGTCGGTCTGATCAGGGTGTGAACCCAGATCCGAGAAAGTAAAGACCAAGGTGTCATCCTGGTGAACGATAATTTGCTGTTGTTCATTAGGATCTTTAGTTAAAGGTTAATGAAAATGTGGCCCTGAAATTGTAACCATTTACAATCCTTTGATTGTGACCACTGATTAAGAAATCTGAAAATACAGTTTTGCCATCAGCCTCTCTCATCTTATATCCAAGAAATGTTACAATTTCCACAATGCCCTATCAACTTACTTTTATAGAGCTTACAACCATCCTCATGTTCTTCAGTTGGTGTGAAAGTTATTTAATTTGAATGGGCATTTCAACCTCAATACTCAGCCTCTGAGGACTGCATCCCATTACCATCCCTACTCCCATACAGTACACGTTCCAATTCACCTATCTTGAGGTTTATCCTTGAAAACGACCCTATTTTCCCTTTTTCACCTCCAGCATTTTCTTTTGCCCAATTTATCCTCCTTTGGTTCCTTCCTTGTAGCTTTCAGGCAAACGCATCTGAAACCTGCTCTATTGGTTCTAATATGCCATATCCCAGCCTGTCCCGTATCAAAATCTACTGACACTGAGTGCTGCTACACTCAGGTGTCCTGATTATTTATCATCCCAGGCTCACTAATGAATACAAGGTCAAGCATGGCTTCGAAATCAATTACCAGAGCCTTATTCTGTGACAAGAAACCATCCTACACAACAGATCCATGAATTTGCTCTCCTCTTTCAAGTAGTCCACCTTAATTCAGGATAATCGAAATCATCTGTAACCAGCACTCACCCTTTCCCAGACACACTGTTTAATTTGTTGGGAGTAATTCCATATTGATTTTGTCATGACATCCTGGTTATATTAATTCTCTCTGTGATTCCTTTCCCTGGTGTGGCAGATTTTCACTCATATTGACTCTGGCTTCACCTAATCCAAAAGTTAAATCTCCTTCAATGGCACAGCTTTTTCATATGCTATCATCCATTCTTCTTTCTCCTGCCTCTCTTACATATTTTGCTTCCTGAACAATCACTGCACTCTAGAAGGAGTTCATTAGGTGAGATACTTCAACAAGTTTGGATGTGGGTGCTGAAAAGTGGCATGCAAATACAAATTTTGACATTATTGCGTCCTTTTTGAAACTGCTGTCACTGCTTTAATGGAAGAAACACAGCAGCCGATTAGTGTACCTCAAGGGCCCATCAACAGAAAGGTGATAAGGGGCGGCGTGTCGGCATGGTGGTTAGCACTGCTGCCTCACTGAGGACCCGGGTTCCATCCCTGCCCCGGGTCACTGTCCGTGTGGAGTTTGCACGTTCTCCTCGTGTCTACATGGGTCTCACCCCCACAACCCAAAGATGAGCAGGGTAGGTGGATTTTGACCCTTAATTTAAAAATAAAAAGGTGATAATGGCCAGATCATCTGTTTCTCTGGTGTTGGTTGAGGGCCAAAGTTTGGCTAAGACACCAGCTGCACACCGCTGCTCTTCTTTAAAATAATGCCATGTGGGCTTTTATGACCACCTGAGAGGGCAGACCTACACCATTGTGGTGCTGTAGCTTCAGCACAGTAGCACACTGCTTAGCACTGTTGTTTCACAGCGCCAGGGTCCCAGGTTCGATTGCCGGCTTGGGCCACTTTCTGCGGAGTCATAAAATTATCATAGAATTTACAGTGCAGAAGGAGGCCATTCGGCCCATCGAGTCTGCACCGGCTCTTGGAAAGAGCACCCTACCCAAGGTCAACCACCTCCACCCTATCCCCATAATCCAGTAACCCCACCCAGCACGAAGGGCAATTTTGGACACTAAGGGCAATTTATCATGGCCAATCCACCTAACCTGCACATCTTTGGACTGTGGGAGGAAACCGGAGCACCCGGAGGAAACCCACGCACACACGGGGAGGATGTGCAGACTCCGCACAGACAGTGCACGTTCTCCCCATGTCTGCGTGAGTTTCCTCCGGGTGCTCCGGTTTCCTCCCACAAGTCCTGAAAGATATGTTGTTAGGTGAATTGGACATTCTGAATTCTTCCTGAGTGTACCCGAACAGGCGCTGGAGTGTGGTGACTCGGGAATTTTTACAGTAAATTCATTGCAGTGTTAATGTAAGCCTACTTGTGACAATAATAAAGATTATTATTTTAAGGAAGGGCTGTGAAATTATATACTTTTTAAAGCAAGGCCATATAATGGGAACTTTAACGAAGAAAGTGCGGGTGTGTATGAGGAATAATCGTAACTCTATCAGCAAGTATGGGACAAACGGTGGAGAATGATTCACACACAAGTGACAGAGAACAATAATCTCTCCAGGCTACTCTCAGAGTAAGTCTGGCAGACGAGTAAATTGATATCTCCCTCAAAGCAGGAATTAAAGCAAAGGCTGTTCTAACGTGCAAATTGGAAAACAAGCATTTTTACTGCAAAGTTCTGTAGCGTGAATGCTGTAAATAAACACGAGCATGTTGTTTACTGTGTACAGACATCCAATAACATATTCTAACCAAGAATGGAACATATTACAGCTTACAGGGTCCTACACCCCCCGTGCATCATGCATTTTGTGAAACAATTTTGTCTTTGTAGCCAACCATACATCATATTATTATCTTTAGTTATAACCCATTTGAAGTGCATTAGCTCAATCCTGTGCTAAGCCGAGGCAGTATTCGAGGTGGCATTTACAACAGCATTATTTCCAAGGCGATAGTGAGCTCATAGCAAAAGTTGCACTAAGAAATGACAAAATTTAATTTGCTTCAGGTTATCATTTAAATTTGACAGCAACACTCGATCATGGTAGACATTCCAGAGATCGAGTTTACCACAAATATGGGATGGCCTGTAACCACCACTCAATTATCACTAACACAATCTTTCTAAACGTCCTCAAAAACTGTGGGTATTAATGCTTCAGTTGAATTTTGACACTCTCGGTTCAGAAGTTTGACTGGATAAAGACATGTATTTTGCATTAGAGAATCAGTTACTCTGTGGAGACCCGCGCCCCCACCTCCCCGCGCCACATGTAAAATCAGTTTCATCTTGAAGTACGATTAATTTAATCTATTTGGTACAGTGCTGACAAAGCTAAAGTATTGAACAAAACAAACCAAATTTACACTATAATTTTGATCGTCAACAGTTACCTTAATTTTCAAAGTGCCTATTTAATTGCAAATCATGACACTTTCTCCAACATTATTCTCATACAAAATATAAATATAAAATAATGACGCACAGTTTGATCAAATAATCCCAGATTTAACTTGGCATTTCAGCAATGAGATACTTCAGTCTTCCTTACCCATGTATTTCACACATGCTGAGGTTCCAATCTCACCTATGAACAAGTAACGCAGGAACTCATCATTCAGCCCAACCAGTCGAACATTTATTGCTCCACAGGAACAGCTACCCGTCTTCATCTAACCCCATCAGCATACCCTTACATTCATTCTCCCTGGTGTGTTTACCTAGCTTTCCCTGAAATGTATCTGTGCTTTTCACTTGAATTATGCCTTGTTGTGGTGAGGTCCACATTCTAACTACTTCCTGGGTAAAGAGGTTTCTACAAAATTTATTTTTTGGCTGTATTAGTGACTATATCACATTTATGGATGCCCCAACAAATGGAAATATCTCTACATCCACCCAATCAAAGTCAGATAAGCATTACAATGTATTTAATCTAAGGTGTTACAGTACATGCATCATAACTTGATCCCCTTCTGTACATCATGCTGGAGAATGGACTGGCTCAGAACTATATGGCTGTTCCTTCACAGGGCAAAAACCTAGAACTCCTTTCCAAACAGCACAACACAGAGTGCAGTGTTTGAAGAACACAGTTCACCACCACCTTCTCATGGGCAATTACGGATGGGCAATAAATGCTAGCCTAGTCAGTCGTGGTCACATCCCATGGATGAATAGAGAAGAAATTGACTCAACCACAAGCCTGCAGCCTTCCAGCAGGTCAGCAGTAGTGGCATAGGTTTACATGTTCCTAGATTTGACAAGAAATTCTGAACTTTGTATTGGAATGACGAATACATGTCCTCCTATTTTGTAGGACGGAAGCCTCCAATTTTGAGACTAAGTGCGGTGGTGGGTGACTCCGATGGTGCCTGACCCACCAACCAGAATGGCGGGATCCCGTGCTTGGTACCCTATTAATTATGCACAGTTGAGTTTCCTTCCGACCCCCTCGGTGGGTCAGTAGCTGATTTGTCCGCGCGCCCTCAGCTGGCGGGTTTGAAGGTCCCGGTGGCATATTTAAATTCCAGCAAACATACATCACTCTCTAACCCACCTGTTCTTCACCAGACCGTCAGGATGTCAGTAACCCACAAGGAAAAGGCTAGCAGCCTCAAGAAGAAGTCTGATCCGCGATTAAATCACCTTCCTCCCGTGTCCATCACCTGCGAGGTGCCCATGCCCCACTTGGACCTCTACTCACCGCCTCGAGTCTTCGTCCATCCTCTTCCAGTAAACAATGTGGTTTTGTGAGTTTTTCATGTAGACATGTCAGAGTCCAGACCCTTCTCCCTCAGTCTTCCCTCTGTCTTCCATTGCTCGTCTTCTTCATCCACTTTCTTGCTCCTCTGGCTGTTATTGTGAGCTGTCATCCTGAACCCCACTCCTTGCACAGCCCTCCTTGTAAATTGCTCCCCTTGTCTTTGTCAAACCATTACCACACTCTCCTCCTCTATCTCCCCTTTTCCTCACTTTGTACTCTACCTCCAGTCAAGCTTTGGACCTTTGTTGCAGTGGCTGCATGAGTCACACAACACAGTGCTGTCCAGTTAGGCACTGATGTGTATGGGCAAGGAGGCAGCAGTACTCCCCAACCCTTCATACAGTACTGAATTGGGACGGTGACACAGGAGGGTCCATGGTTCCTGCAGTACGGTACTGTCCATGAAGACCAGCTTGGCATGGAGATGGAGGGTAGGAACCGGTCTGGTGAGGAGTACATCAGGAACAATGCAGCACTGTGGCAGAAAGCTTTGTTGCACTCACTTCAAAGTCTCTTGCCAACTGAAGACCATCTTGTGCCCACAGGAAATGGGTTTGATGCAGATGTGATTTCCCGCTGCATGGTGCAAGATTGGAAGGCCTGACGGGACACCGGCGGGAAGCTGTTTTAATGAACATTCATGGGATGCAAATGAATACAAGTCGCATTTGCGCCACTTGTCAGTGGGATGATTGACCCACCATTAAAAGCCGCCATTGCAAGAATTGCAACGTCATTTTACTCCGGTAGGTTTCCAACTTTAGGCTCTCGCCAGATTCTCCGTGCCCGCCAGCCACCAAATCCACCGCGGGCAGGTATGGAGAATTCCACCCATAGAGTAGCTCATTGGTTAGGCCACTGCACAGCCCAACTGCTGCTGAAACCACAACCCTGCTTTCGCCACCTCCAAACTTGACTGTTCCAATGCCCTCCCGCCTACTCTCCCAGTCTCTCACCTACCACCGTCCGTAAACATACGCTTATCTAAAACTCTACAATGCATATCCCAAACCATAGCAAGTCCTGTTCACGTATCACTCTTGTGCTTGCTGATTTACTCGTTTTCTATACAGCAACATCTCGATTTTAAAATGATCATCCTTGTGTTCAAGGCTCTCCATAGCCTGAGCTGTCTCCATCCCTAAACTCCTTCTTTCAGATTGCCGCATATCTCCAATTCTAGCCTCTTCCGCGTCTCAGATTTCCTTAGGTTCATCATTGGCAGTTGTGCATTATAATTGCTATAAGCTCTGGAATTCCTTCCCTAAATCTATTTGCATCTCCCTCCACTCACCCCACACCACGTGCCACCCTGTAAATTGCTCCTTAAAACCTACTTCTTTTGTCAAAAATTTTGGTCACTTCAAATATCTCAGCTCCGTATCAAACTGATAATGCTCCTGTGAAGGACTTTGGGAAGTTTATGTTAAAGGTGCTATATAAATGCATGTTGAAAATACAATATCCTCAACTGATTATGTACAGATTCACATCCTTCTGTGAATTGACATGAAATGAATGGAGGTTTATTGAAATGCAGATGATGAATTTGCCCTGATGTAACAAACATTTTGTGGAGTGAAACACAGCTGTTCCAGAGCCATGGGATTACATCAACATATAACTCCTAATACCAATGTAAGAGTCAGAGAAAGTACCTCTGCAGTAGGAGCTTCAAAATGCTCGAGTGACAGGTGACATCTGTGAAAATAAATCAAAGATGATTTTTGTGCTCAGATCTTTCCAATTGAATAAAATAAAATAGACGCATGAAATAAAGCGCTTTGAAGTACTTTTTCATGTTTCTAATAATGACAGGGAAAAACTATTACATCTGCGTGCCACTTCATCGAATCATAATCCCAAGTTGTGTTAGAGAATGACAAAAAGTCATGAGTGCAAAATATTACCATGTGCTCCTTATTTTGGAATAAATATCCACAAGTCAACAAAAATTTCCATCTATCTAGTATCTTTAACATATTAAAGACTGCTTGACAGGGATGTTTTCAAACAAAAACTGAGTGACATTAGGTAATATTAGAGTAAACGATCAAAAATGTGGCCAAAAGGCAGCACAGTGGTTAGCACTGCTGCCTCATGGCGCCACGGCCCCGGGTTCAATCCCGGCCCCGGGTCACTATCCGTGTGGAGTTTGCACGTTCTCCCAGTGTGTGTGGGTCTCACCCCCACAACTCAAAGTTGTGCAGGGTAGTTGAATTAGCCATGCTAAAATGCCCCTTAATTGGAAAAAAAGAATTGGGTACTCAAAATGTATTTTTAAAAAGTGGCCAAAAAGGTGTTTGAAGAAGCATTTTAAAGGAAGACAGAGGTTGAGGAAATTCTAGAGCTCATGCAGTTGAAGACACAGCTGTCAATGGTAGAAGGATTAAAATTAGGGCAGTGCAAAAATTCAGAAATGGCTAAATGCAGAAATCTCAAAGGGAGTTGGATGAAAGTAAACAGGGATAGGGTAGGGTGAGGCCACAAAGGGATTTGAAAACAAAAATTAAAGTTTCAAATTTGATGCATAGTGGATCAGGAGCACTGCTAAGGTAACACCTGGAGTATGGTGTACAGTTCTGGTGTCCTTTTCTGAGGAAGGATGTTCTTGCTGTGGAGGGAGTGCAGCGAAGGTTTACCAGGCTGATTCCTGGGATTGCGGGACTGACATATGAGGAGAGACGGTTAGAATTATATTCATTGGAGTTTAGAAGAGTGAGAGGGAATTTCAGAGAAACTTATAAAATTCTAACAGGATTAGACAGGGTAGATTCAGATAGAATGCTTCCGATGGTGGGGAGAGTCAAGAACCAGGGGTCATAGTTTGAGGATAAGGAGTAAACCTTTTGGGACTGAGGTGAGGAGAAATTTCTTCTCCCAGAGAGTGGTGAATCTGTGGAATTCACTACCACAAAACGTAGCTGAGGCCAAAACGTTGCGCAATTTCAAGGAATTAGATATTGCTCTTGGGGTTAAAGCAATCAAGGGATATGAAGGGGAAGGCGGAATCAGGGTATTGAACTTGATGACCAGCTATGATCATAATGAATGACGGAGCAGGCTCAAAGGGCTGAATGGCCTCCTCCTGCTTCTATTTTCTATATATGTTTCTATGTAGGAGCCAATGTAGGTCAGTGAGCATAGGAGATATGTCGACCATTACATTGCAGCAAACAAGGAGGGGAAATGTTAAATATGAACAGGAGTGGGCCATTCAGCTTTTATCTGCATACAATGAGATGTTGACTGATCAATACCTCAGCTCTATTTACCCAGTTTTGATGGATATCCCTTGATATCCTTACCCAATCTAAATCTTTACATTTTGAATTCTTCCAGCATCCAAAGCCTTTCGGGGTAGTGACTTCAAATGTGTGTGTGAAAAACTTCCTATTGACTTCCCTCCTAAATGGCCGACCCTCAATTTAAAAGTATGCCCTCTTGTCTCCCTATCTATTTGACTTGATCACTTTAAATACCACAATTAGAACACACCTCAACCTCCTCAACTCAAGAAATTAGAAACCAAATTTATGCGACCTGCCTTTGTCATTTAACTCTTCAGGACCTGGTATCACTCTGGTGAACTTGGCTGTATTCCTCCCAAGACGATGAGCGGGACTTTCCGTACGCCCCCAAGGCGCGTTTTGGGCCAGCCCGACATTGGCCGGCAATGGCATGTTCTGGTCCCGCCACTGGGGAACCCGAGCCAGGGGTTCACCATCGGCAGGGTAGGAACGGCCAGAACATTCCAGACAATGTTTGTATCCTGATGCTCTATGTCCAATACTAAGTGCAGTACTCCAGATGAGGTCTGACCAACATTTTGCAAAACTGAAGCATCATGTTCGCACTCAGGAATCCCAATCCCCTCGAGAGAAAAAAAACATTATTTTAACCAATATGTGCACCGGTCTTTAGTGATTTCTATACACGGACAACTAAAACCCAATGCTCCACTACTGTTCCTCGTCTCTCACCATTAAGAAAATATTCCAGTCACTCTTCTCAGATCCAAAATGGATGATTTTACATTTGCCCCACAATGATCTTCATCTGTCATAGTTTTATTCAATCATTAGTCTATGCCCCTTGAAAACTTCTTCCTCCCATCCAGACAATCTACTGCCTCCCCAATTAGTATCCCCTGTGAACAATAAACAAGCCTTTATTCCATCATCAAATCAGAGATATGTATCAATGGTAAAACAGGCAAGGAGATCATTGTTGCTTTTGCCCTGCCTCCCTCACACCCGTCATTAATTCAGGGCCAAGTGTAGTGTCTCAAAGGCAGATTCAGTCCATAAGCACAACACAAAAAAAGAGCCAAACATGGGATTTTCCCAGGCTGATATGGCTCAGTGCCACTTGAATCAGTTATTTACTGAGCCATGAGTAAAGTGAGCTGAACAGATGTCTTTACGAGTTCAGATGGTTTTATCCCATGAAACTCGAGCACCTTAAAATCAGAAAAATATGGCAATTTTTGTTTTTAGATCAGAATTTGCACAAATGACTGATTTAATAAAAGTCTCATCTTCCACTGCGGGCAATGTAAACCAGTCATTCGACAATTCAGTGCAAACAGAAACAACAGAAAATACTTTAATGCATTTGACACAAGTGATTACACTTATAAATGTGTTGCTGTTCCTGATGAAATTTGGCACTGGGCTGATATAGTTTGTTGAACAACAGAGCAAAGCTGGTCGTGAAAGGATATTTTATGCTCAAATCATGAGTCAACATTTAAATACTACACTTGGATCACAATTCCAACATCGTGGGGCCAAGAGGATTGTGATTTGGTCCTTTGAAATTCTATCTGGATTTGGGATAGGCAAGCTGACTGTACAAATAACTACAAGTAGACTGCCTAGAAACAATCAAGCACTGCTGCTGAATGAACAGCTCGCCCACAAGACTTTTGTACATTGTGAAAATTATTTGTGGGTACGAAGTGCAGTGCTTTAAATTGCAGTCGTCCAGAATCACAATGGTCCATTTTCAAATCATGTATAATGTAATTGGGTACAGGGTAAATCCTCCTCTACTGTGTTCCAACACTCAATCTCCACTTCAGAAGGAGGTTTCTGACTGCACAGGTGTGGCATTTTTCAATCCAACACCAACACTAAGTGATCAGTATCGTTTGGCACAGTGGTTGTTTTGTGGAAAAGGTACATGCCCACAGGGAGTAGGATTGAAACCATCCCATTTCAGGCAAAGCAACCTTGCAGTCAATGGAACACTGTGATTCCCTCCCTGTCAGGGTATAGAGGAGAACACCACAGCATCACTTACATCTTCTGCAAAAACATTCCTTCACTCTTAATTCATCTCGTTGAACACAGATATTGTCTGTTTATAATTAGGATGCACAAAATATACAGTCAGAAGTAACCAGGGGGGCCCTGTAGACCACTTGTGGCCTCCTTAACGACACCCATTGGAAAATGCTGAGGGTCCATATGGCTCCTGGCATTTCCCCATTATAGTCGATGTTTTTAATTGTGGAAAGATCAAGAATATTAGACATGCTGACAAGTGTCATGCCGCAGAAGCAGGCGCAGAACTGAGGGGGCCATTTGCACACTGGGGGGGAAAAGTAGAAGTGTAAAAACTGTCTGGTGGGATTAAGGTGCGGCTCTATTCTGAAGGGTTGTTTTGGGAAGAAAGCTGTAAAACATTCCAGTTTCCATAAAACTGGAGAAGGGCTTTCATGTGTACCCAGTCAAACACAGAGCCGGACCCTCAGTGGTCTGGGGCCAGCTGTCTCAGTTCATCTACATGGGTGATAAAATGTAGTTATTCTATAGCACCACAATAGAGGGCCAGACCTACTTCAAGAAGTGAATGCGTACTACAGAAATGCTATTTTTGACGGAACTTGCTCCAAAAAAGGCCGACAAAGGACATGCCAGTGAGGGCAGGATATTTGAGAACACCTGGTTTGGAAAAAACCCGTGACATGACAGGAATGCTGAAAGGTGATTGGCTGGTGAGAATTATTTTTTAGGGACTGAGCTTAAACAACTGGGAGTTTAAAAGAATGTCAAAAATATGAACTATTAGTAACATGCTGTTGAGTGTTATCTTTTATTCTTAAATAGGGTTTATCGTAAGGTATAGTAAGTATTGAAATTTATCAATATTGCTAAAACCTAGGGCTTGGCCCCTCCCTCCCTCTGCAACTGGATTCTCGACTTCCTGACCCATAGACCACAATCAGTAAGGATAAACAACACCACCTCCTCCATGATTGTCCTCCATACCGGTGCCCCGCAAGGCTGCGTACATAGCCCCCGACTACACTCCCTATACACACACACACGACTGTGTGGCAAAATTTGGTTCCGACACCATCTACAGTTTTGCTGATGACATTATTGCAGTGGGTCGGATCTCGAACAACAATGAGTCATAGTGCAGGAGGCAGATGGAGAACCTAGAGAAGTGGTGTAAAGACACCAATCTCTCCCTCAATGTCAGCAAAACTAAGGAGCTGGTCAATGACTTCAGGAAGTCATCCTGGGCTTTATTAATCGTGACAGACTACAAGATCAAGGAGGGTGTATAAGTCACTAGTACTGCCTCAACAAGATTATTGCACCCAGTTCTTGGTGCAATACTTTAGGAAGGATATGAATGCATTAGAGAGAATGCAGAAAATAATTACACGGATAAGATATGAAAACTGATTGGAGAAGTTCGGGCTGGCTTCCTTCAAGAACAGAAGGTTGAGAGGAGATTTGAAAGAGGTTCAAAACCATGAGAGGTCGGGACAGGATACACAGGGAGAAACTGTTTCCATTCATGAAAGGATCTGGAACAAGAGGGCACAGATTTAAAGCAATTACGAAAAGAAGCCATCATGATATCAGGAAATACTGTTTTACGCAGCAAAAGGTTAGGGTTTGAGATACACTCCCCAAGAGTGCGGTGGAGGCAGGTTCAACTGAAGCATTCAAAAAGGGAATCATAGACTGATATCTAAAAAGCACAAATGTGCCAGGTAGGGGAATGGTACTGGATGAATTGCTCAGACAGGGTGGGCTGAATGGCCTCCTCCTACTCAGTAACAATTCTGTAATTCGGAGGTAATTGAGATTTGACTAAACTTTTAACATTTAATCGCCCATTACACAAGGAACAGAAAGTTAAATATGGTAATTGAAAACATAAGTATCCTTCTAATGACATGATAATTATTAATGTATTGCCAATCAATCTTGCTCATCCAAAATGGAACAACTTCAACATTCTCTTTGGACACATTTGGTGCAATCAATCTTAAAAAAGGTAATTTAAGAATGAAATGTTTTAATCACTTCTCTGTTGTTTCAGTTTCTCTCTCGCAATCTAGTTTTCCTTTACCTTTTTAGGTGAAGGAGGCAGCACGGTAGCACAAGTGGACAGCACTGCGGCTTCATAGCGCCAGAGTCCCAGGTTCGATTCCAAGCTGGGTCACTGTCTGTGCGGAGTCTGCACGTTCTCCCCGTGTCTGCGTGGGTTTCTTCCGGGTGCTCCGGTTTCCTCCCACAGTCCAAAGACGTGCAGGTTAGGTGCATTAGCCATGATAAATTGCCCTTAGTGTCCAAAAAGGTTAGGAGGGGTTATTGGGTTACGGGGATAGGGTGGAAGTTAGGGCTTAAGTGGGTTGGTGCAGACTCGATGGGCCTAATGGTCTCCTTCTGCACTGTATGTTCTATGCCTTTTTGTGCTGATTTGACTCGAATATTACATACTGTTCATCATTCATGTTTTTTTCTGAATTCTTAAACTTAAGTGGTTAAAGTGATGCACTGGTGGTCGCATTATTAATAGAGGCTCCAGATTCTGCATTGCCTTCAACATTATAGCTTGCACTTCCAGCAAGTTACTCAAATCTTCGACAAGTGAAGAGTGCAGGAAAATTCTAACTCAGGGTGTGTGCCACGAAATGCCCCACTCCATCAAGGTCGGATTGGCTGTGTTTTCCTTCCCACGATGGCAGTACGGTGAGATAATATTGCATGATAAACTCAGATTTTGTGGTTGTATTGACAGCAAGAATGTCAACATTTGCCATCATTGCAACTTCTGGCAGCTGTGTAAGTGAAGGTAAAGGCAGAAATTCAGAAGTCGGAGTCAGTGGTTCGCTCTGTCTCCGCAGGGTGCACTGTCTGTGGAAATTCTTTAATATGCTTATTCATTACAAGAACTGCTGCTGGCCAATGGAGATCCTGTAAAGCTGAGGTTGGAATGCAATTAACATCGGCAAAGATGCAATCCAAGCCACAGTAACAGTTAGATCTTTGCGGGCAGCTTTCTTCGAGGACAGCAGCGAATGCTGCTGACCACAAAATATAGGCCGTTAACATGCACACTTGTTGTGATCTTGCGAACTGGGAACATATTGCTCAGATTCAGCATTCCAAATTTGTTTAACAGAAAATATTTTTCATCACATTTATACGATCCAAGTAAACATACCGGGAAATAGGACAGTGAGGCAATAACTGTTCTTGGGATAGAAAACGTTGGTAAAGCCCTCACAATTCATCCCAAATGTATTACCGACTCATAATGCACTCCCACATACTACTCTGTACATAACAAGCAGAACATTGCAATGAAGGCCCAGGTGCATTAATATCCGTTGAAGATCAGATACCTTTTTATGGAGTCTAAATTGAATGTTTATCACTTTTTAACCTATCTGAACTGTGAAAAAAATTTGGAAGCTCCTTGATAAAAGATCCGGACCTTTCAACCACTTTACATCTGCTCATTTAATGAGCAGATGGCAACATTTCCATCCTTTAAACATTTTTTTTTTTGTAAGTGACATAAAATTTCAATATCACTGGATTTTCTTTCTACAGGTTGGAAGCATATAATGCAATATATATATATATTCTGGTCGGGAGATTCTTTCTGAGGGTCTAAAAAACATTTTATCCTTGTAAACTTAAGCCAAAAGATAACTCAACACCATCCCAAGCTCTGTCTAATACTGAAGAGATTTTGCTAAAAGGCGCTTGACAGTGACTGACATTCTTAGTTAACCATAAGAGGGAGTTTGAAAAGGATTTCTTTGTGGCAACTTCCTCTCTGCGCAATAGCTTAGCTGAGGACAGAGAACTACATTTTTCATTCTTTTTCCCCCGCCCCCCCAGGAGTTACATTCGGAGTTCATTGTCGAACAAGGAATCCACAGAACTGTTGGTGACTTGTCCAAACCAGAATTTTTATAAACGCACGCGTGGTAAGGTAACAATCAGATACAGAGCAAGTTATCATGGAGTTTCTTTCGACTCCCCGGAACTCTCCGATGCACGACTGTCCACATGTACGTCTTACAATCTTCTGAGAATCACCGGATCTGCCCTGACTTATATCGGAGTGCCTTGTCACATGACCACTGTCACGCGACCGCATGGTGAATCTGTACCGCCACCTGCTGGTTGGAGGTCACGCCAACTATATACAATATTGTTTCGACTGCAAGATGGATCTGTGCCACCACCTGCTAGTTGGAGGTCGCACCACCAACTATATACAATATTGTTTCCAGGCATATCACCACATATACCATTTAAGAAATTGCTTGTCAGGGTACAGTCAAACAGGGCAGGTTCAAGGTCACTGACTACCCACAGTGCATTTGTTGTACATATTTGGAGGTCTATCATGGAGGTACATTTTAAATATCATGGAGGTATATTTGAAATACCTGCATGAATGAACCCCCTTGCTGTGACTGATGACTCTTGTTTGAGGGGATTTGAATGCATTGATTGACATACCTCTATTCATGATCAATCACTGTTGAAAGGAAACAGCCAGGGTAGCAAACGATGCTACCTTGCTTACAAGCCTGCCAACTACTGCTGGGAAGGGAGGTACATCTGCAGGGATGTTGACAGCGGGAATTATGGAGGTAGGCTTCAGAAAAATTAGAAAGAATGTAAAAGAGCTGTACTTTCAAAATGAGACAAATAAGAGGATACATTTTTGAACTAAAATGAGTGACTTTTAGTTCATAAATGAGGGTCACCTGATTTATATCATTACATATCAATTGGTGGAAGTTTTAAGCAGCTTGGTACTGATCTCTCAGGATTACATGGGTGTGTTGGAATGATGGGCAGAGCGATACTTAAAAAAAAATAAAAACATTTAGAGTACCCAATTCATATTTTACAATTAAGGGGCAATTTAGCGTGGCCAATCCACCTACCTGCACATCTTTGGGTTGTGGGGGCGAAACCCGTGCAAACACGGGGAGAATGTGCAAACTCCACACGGACAGTTACCCAGAGCCGGGATAGAACCCGAGACCTCGACGCCGTGTGTCAGCAGTGCTAACCCACTGTGCCACCGTGCTGCCCTGGCAGAGCGATACTTGACGAGGAAGGAAATTCTTTGTGTGAAAAATGGGTCAAAACATTGCTTTTAACTTGAAGAACGATGAGCAGTGCAATGATATTTGAAATATTCCAGGAAACATGTCAATCCCAGGAGAGCATGTAAACAAAATATTTTTTGGAGGAATTTCCTCTTTCCTTTTGTATCATCACTGGCGATAATCCAAGTGCAAATAATTTTTTAAAAATAAATCGGAATGAGAAAAACAAATGTTAATTAAATTCAACCAGTATCCTTGTTAATTTGTTGAATTTTGAAAAGGTCAAGATTTTCTCTTGAAACTTACAGTGCTGTTTTACTCTCGTGTTTTGACAGGGCCTTAAAAGCTGCTAAAATTCTTAGCTTCCTCAACGTGCCGAGATGTTTGACAATTGCAGTCAATAGCAAGCACACAGCCCCCTCATCATTTGTACTGAAGAAATGTTAACTGCTTGCCTCACCGGAGTAAAATGGCACTTTCGAAACAATGCATTGTTCTCACATCTGCTGCTGGGTTTTCACTCAGTACCCAGTGTATAATGGCACAAGGAAGAGAAAAACAAACACCAGAAAGTTGCCTGGAAGCAGGAGTTGTTCCATCCTCCCAATACAGTGTTATAATGAAAAAACAAATTCAACTTTCTTTATTTCGTTCCGCATCATTAAACTCTTAAGACTCAAACTTGATGCCATTTAATTCTAATTTCTCTATTTACCTCCCTGCTCTTTCAAATTCCTTTCGACCTCAGTGTCTTGCACTACACGGCCCTCAGCCTTCACAATAAAATTAAAAAATAAAAGAAACCCACAGCAAACAACGGACTATCAAGTCAACACATCCCGTGGCCGAAGATCCATGGCAGCCACAATCTCAACCTCGTTCTATTTAGGCTCGGTGCATTTTCCATCTTGGCTGCTCAAAGCCTTAATGATAAATGAAATTTGGGGTATATATTCTGCGACGACAATGATTAATGTACCTTGGAAAGGTTCAGTGCTTCCAAGTGCTTGAAATGCACTTCTGCTGCAGCACAGCAATTTATCTCTGAGCTTGAATAATAATTATCTATTGTGCATAATCAAATTGAGATCTTGCGCTGAAGTGCTTATGAAGTACATTAACGGCAGAAATTATAGAAGTGTTATAAACTAAGAAAGAAATAATGCTTAAATCACGTAAACCTTTTTTCTAAAGGTTAACTGCCTCAATTTGCTCAGCGTCGAAGTGAGTAAATTAGCCACAGCACAGTATTCCACTGCCGAAGGCATCACAGTTCATTCTAATACCGTCTCACCAACATCCACATGCATCCCCAATAGGGCTAATTGGATAGTAATCAGCTGCAGGGCAGCTGGTGTTTTTCTTTTGCCACTGGAGCCATCTAACTTCCTCAGCTTCAGGATGAAACACGGAATTCTCCAAATCAAGGTTGCATTGAAGCATTTATGCACCCCAAATTTCAATTTCATGAAATTCCAAGCAACCCCTGAATATGACAGATTCCAGCACCATTAACGTCACAGTTGTGCTTCTCTGCAAACTATGCTTTTCATATGTGGAAGGCAGCAAATCCCACGTCCCTAAATACATGAGTTGCACTGCATACATTCTCAATGCAGGTGCTTTAGCCCATAGCACTCAATTCATGAGATCCTTTTTCAAATTAGGCATTCAAGGCAAGCAGCCAAAGTGAACTGTACAGACACCATCAAGATTCCAAGGCAGCTTAATAGAAGACAAGGCACATCTGGAAGCAGTGGTTAAGTGCTGCCGAGTTTGGTTTTTAAAGTTTGCAGTACGAAGAGAAGGCGGACAACAAAAGAAGTTCCATTCTTTTGAGATCCTGGGCAGAAAGAGTTAGAGCAGAATGAGTTGTAAGTCACCTTAATTTGAAGAGAAGGGAATGTAGGGAGGATGTGGAGTGTATTAGTGGTTAGGTATATTTGGAGCCAGAGGGAACGAGAGTAAAGTTCACAGATAGAGCCTTTATTTTCACAAGAACATATACCAGAATATCAAGCAAATTGAACACGGTTGACTATCTTGTCGTCAGAAGAAATGTTGCCAACTCCAGGTTTAAAAGCATCAGCTTTAATTGAGGGAGATGGAAATAAAAGCTGCAAAGAAAAGACGCATTGATTAACTCAGCACGGATGGTGGAACAAAAGTTTAGAACAAAACTTCCTATTCAATCTCTCCTCTATGAACACAGCACTTTGTGTGATACAGTTAAGATGTATAACGACCAGAAGGTACCTGGCACTTCTGTTTCTTACCGCAGAAGGAAAATAGAGTCTTGTTTCCAGGTCCTCACCCGCCCCAGGGGTCAACAGTCACTCTTTGGGAACAGGTTTGCTCTTCAATAAAGGGCTGAAAATCAAGTACCCTGTCGGAGCTACCTTGTGCACAACCTCTCCCTACATGCCGCCACCGGAAATCCTTTTTCCTCACTATGAGCCACCCTGCCAGTCTTAGTGTCATCCGCAAACTTTATTATCCCCCCCCACATTCTCATCCATTTCATTTATATATCACAAACAATAAGGGACCGAGCAGTGATCCCTGTGATACGCCAATGGACACCAGCCTCCAGTTACACAACCTCCAGTCACACAGTGGGACTGGTAGCAGAGTTTGCTCCCCATAGTTCCTTCAGCCCCATGCAGGACAAAGTCTACGTAAGTCCCACCTGCAAAAGTGCTGGCAGGGACACTTAAAACTTTGCCCCTTGTGTTCATGTAATGTTTAAACGTAGTAAAACATCCCAGGAGCAGACAAAAGTTGCTCCTGAACTGCAATGAGATATTAGGAGTGGTGATCAAAAGCATGGAAAAGGAGGCAGGTTTTAAGGGTGGAGGGATGGAAAGGTTGATGAAGGAATAGCCATTGTACCAGATACAATGCATACCAATCTGATCTGTACATCAAACTTTCCTCCCCATTAAATCCAATGTATTATGAATGTACTCACTTCCTGTGACATGTGAACTGCCCTGATTCAGATGAGAACGAGAAAGCGAACAATCTGATTTGCACATGCACTCTGCAAATCTGTGCATAACTTAAAGTTGCCCATAGTCCCAGTTATGGGCATCAAGATAGCATAGTGGTTAGCACTATGGCTTCAAAGCACCAGTGACCCAGGTTCGATTCCAGGCTTGGGTCACTATCTGTGCGGAATCTGTGTGTTCTCCCCATGTCTACGTGGGTTTCCTCCCACAAGTTCCGAAAGACGTGCTATTCGGTCATTTGGATATTTTGAATTCTCCTTCTGTGCACCCGAACAGGCAACGGAGTGTGGCGACTCGGGGATTTTCACAGTAACTTCATTGCAGTGTTAATGTAAGCCTACTTGTGACAATAAAGGTTATTATTATTAGATGACCATAGGCTGCTTTTCCCTTTGAGGGGGAGAACTGACTGATGGTGATTTAACCCGTGGATCACCACACCTCAGGCGAGGGGTGTGGTAGTCACCACTGTTGTATTATATTGTATATATGGGTATTACGGTAAGGCCCCTGTACTACAGGTACGGGGGTAGATCCCTGCCTGCTGGCTCCGCCCAGGAGGCGGAGTATAAATGTGTGTGCTCTCCGAACTGCAGCCATTTCGGCGGCAGCTGTAGGAGGCCACACATCTCTGTGTAATAAAGGCTCAATTACATTCTACTCTCGTCTCGTCGTAATTGATAGTGCATCAATTTATTACACAGATTTTTCAGAGATGTACCTCCGCAAAAAGCCAGATCGCCTGCAGCTGCATCCTCAAGCAGACAACGCCAAAAAGGAATTCCAACATTGGCTAGCTTGCTTTGAAGCATACATCGGGTCTGCGTCAGACCCAATCTCAGAAGCATAGAAGCTCCAGATTCTGTACACGAGGCTGAGCTCCAACGTTTTTCCCCTCGTCCAGGACGCGCCCACCTATGCAGAGACCATGGCGCTACTGAAGGAGAATTATGATCAGCAGACCAACTAGATCTACACCAGGCACCTCCTATCCACGCGGCACCAATTTCCCGGTGAGTCTGTGGAAGGTTTCTGGCGTGTCTTGCTCGCCCTCGTGAGAGACTGTGACTGCCAGGCCGCTTCGGCCACTGAACATTCGAACCTGCTAATGAGAGACGCGTTCGTTACGGGCATAGGGTCTGACTACATCCGCCAGCGCCTCTTGGAAGGGGCCACGCTTGACCTCGTGGCTCGCTCACGGTCGCCTCCTGCAACGTACAGGCTTATGCCCCCGACCGCACGGCCCACCCCCCCCTGTGCATCGTGGACCCCGCCAGCAGCTACCCCATCGTGGACCCCATCAGCGACCACCCTCAGCCAACCCCACGCCTGTGCCGCGCGGCAGCCAACCAACCCCGGGGGACCCAAGTGCTACTTCTGCGGACAGACAAAACACCCCCGGCAGTGCTGCCCGGCGCGGAGTGCGCTCTGCAAGGCCTGTGGCAAGAAGGGACATTTCGCGGCAGTGTGCCAGGCCCGCTCAATCGCCGCTATTGTCCCGGCACCCCCGACGTGCGGCCAGTGGGCACCGCCACCTTCCTCTCCTCAGATCACTTGCTCTGCATCACGAACCAGCTGTCCAGCTGTTTATAAGTCAGAGTTTTACTTTTCTTGTGCTCATCAAGGCGATGGGTTTCGGTGCAGGGGTTGGCTATTTTGGACGGGGATCCTCTTAGCTGTAAGCTCAAAAAAAAGATAACTTTTTCCCAGCAGCCCAGCTGAATTTAAATTGAGGTTTGAGGAGTGAAAGGATGGTGAGCATCCTGCTATCAGAGGACATTGTAACAAATAGACTAGAAGAAAGCACCCATAGGGTTAAGAGTTGAAACATCGCCCCTAAAATCAGTAACTGTGAAACCCTTATGTAATTTTAATCAAATTACAAAATGTTTTTGTTTCAGGCTGTAAGTTAGTCCCAAATGGCAAATTACTTTCCCAGGCGGTTTGGATCCGTTAATAATTTGACTGACTGGTTAATGTTCGAAATACTGTTGCCTCTGGCTAATTTTTGTTTGTTCCCAGCCTCATATCCACAGTCTGCTGCTAGCAGCAACATTTTCATAGGCTGCCAACTTTGAAATAGACTGTAAATTAGCTGTCCGTCAAAGTGCTCTCAGCTGAAGCAAGGGCATGTCATTGGAGAGCAGGAGAAAAGAGTTTTACAGATCAAGATTCTGCCGCTGTCCAGGTGCCATATGTTAATGCCGTTTGGATTTTTTTTTCCTTGCTCTACTTTAATCCTTTTTGGCAGCTGGTTCTATATTTTATTTGGAGCGAACACATTTGATGATGGTTATGGGAGTGGAGCAAAGGAGAGAGAGGAGGAATAGGTCCTCCTCTGGCCACCCATGTCATCAAGTATGCTCCTGGGATCTTGCACCAGGTACAATCAGCATCTCCACTGTGACCTTATTTACATTACAGACAATAAACTGGAAAAGATACCTTGGTCTTACCAGACTGTCCCACACAATTGTGATAATACAATAAATACACTCTTTCCCCCCCTCCTAAAATCTATATCTCGGAGATAAAAACCCAGTTAATTCATGCGAGAAAAATAACTCAGGAAATTCCTCCCCAATGCCCACCTAGCATATGTAATAATCAAAGTGATCGTTAGGCCCAAATTGCAGAATCTACCTTTTGTAGGTGATCTAAATCTCAGCGAGAAACCCGTCCAGCTCTTGCATCTGCAATATGGCTGTCGGAGGCTGGACTTTGCCACAATGGAGCAGATTCAGAAACAAATGATGGGGCATTCGCAGCTGCCAAATGTCGCAAACCCAGCTTCACACTCCGAGCTGCAGATCTTCCCTGACATGGAGTTTAAATAGCCATCACCAGAACAAAATGTGGTTCAAATGACAAAATACAAGGTAGGGGGAGAAGGGTGAGGAATAAGGGGCAGGGACATAAACAATGCACCTCAAACCATAGAACATACAGTGCAGAAGGAGGCCATTCGGCCATCAAGTCTGCACCGACCCACTTAAGCTCTCACTTCCACCCTATCCCCGTAACCCAATAACCCTTCCTCACCTTTTTGGACACTAAGGGAAATTTAGCATGCCCAATCCACCTAATCTGCACGTCTTTGGACTGTGGGAGGAAACCGGAGCACCCGGAGGAAACCCACGCAGACACGTGAAGAACGTGTAGACTCTGCACAGACAGTGACTCAGCGGGGAATCGAACCGGAGACACTGCCACTGTGAAGCCACAGTGCTAACCATTATGCTAACGTGCTGCCCTATGTCTTGCTATTGTAATGTAGAGTGTTCTGTTTATATTGAATCACGAAAAATATACATTGAATAATCGGTTGTGTGTACTTAATAATGTGCAGTGTATTTGTTGAACTGCTAAAAGAACCACATTTCTGTACAAAGAATAATGTGATGCCGGAAATCTTTACCAACCATGTCCGATCACTGTTGAAATTATCCTTTTGTGTCCTCTGCCCCCTGTATTCATCAAGCAACTGCAACAAAACTGCAAAAATGCTCAGAAAAATACTCAGTATATAACGGGTAAAACATTTTGTTTAAAGTTGTCCTATTTTGCATCATTGGAATCCTTGCTGAGATAACCCCTCCCCAGCAGCATGGCTGCTCCCTTCTCTTCCCCAGCCTTACCTCATTGAGAGCTTGAAACCACCCCTCTCCAAATTTACCCCTGCCTCACCCCTGATATTCGGCACGCAATTCTGCACCAGCCCCCTGCTGCAGGAGCTTCACTGCCATTCACCACTCCGCCCCAGTCTATACTTACCCCCCCTCCCAGAGTTTGCTTCCCCTTACTCCAGACTCGTGCTCCCAGATTCTCTCGCCCAGCTGTCACCCCTCATTCAATCTTGTCCTCTCTCCAAGGCTCGCTGTCCATCACACTCATTCCTCCCCTCAAAGCCTGTTGCCTCTTTCCCCAGGCTTGCTGCTCCTCTCCAAGGCTTCCCCCAGAACTCTCCAGCCCCGACCTCTGGCTAGCCCCTTCCCTAAGACTTACCCCATAACCCTCAAAGGTTCACGACCCTCCTCCCCCACAGAGATGTGCTGGAACAACACCCGCCCTGCTGATTCTGATCACGTACCCCGCCCAATTGCTCTCAGCACAGCTTAGCACCCAAACCCCATTATCACTGCCACGCAGAGCGGGTTTGTTTGAGGTCAAGACATGATGGAGAGAATGATACTCAAAAGCAGGGGAATGGGAACCAGGTAGAGAGTTCCAGAAGATAGGAGCAGTGTCGATGAAGGAGAAGGTATCAATACTGGAAGAAGCAGATTACAAGGAGTAACCCATTTTTAGAGGAGTAACAGATATGGACAGGGACATTAGGTTGAAAGAAACTACAGAATCTTTGGAGTTTTACTCCAGATATTTTTTCCCTGGTTCAGAACCTTCGGTCACTCTTGAGCAGCTCCTTACTCCCTTTGACTTGGAATGTGCTTTTATCTGTCCAATTTTTACATATTTGTAGGAAGCTCAGGAATCAAAAGGAAAAACCCTCATTGTTGCAGTGCAGTTTACTGGTTATATCTAATGCAAGGTTCCACTCAGGAATGCTGAATGAATATGAGCCTTAGGCTATAAACTGCCAAATAGATTCAGTATACAGTAAGTGCAGAAGTGAACAGTAGCAAGAACACAATCTGATTTACAGTAGTTACACACGCCCCCTCCTCAGAAAACAGTTGCAAACACTGCACCAACTTCAAAAGATCCTGGTACAAGGTACATGAATGGCAAACCTTACCAGGCAGTTTTCTGCTGCCTACCTTTCAAGTTAATTTCTTTCTCACCAATGGCATTAGATAAACTAGGCTAGTTGGAACAAGACAGACTCAGAATTTTACTTTGTTATAATTTGACCAGGACAAAAGAAATTTAAACATGCTTGTCTAAACCTGTTGACATAGGGAGATAATTGAGCATAAAGTGAATTGGGATGTTGCAATTGTGCACTTTTTGTACATCGACACAAGTGATGCAGGTTGCGACGGCCTCTTATTTGTCGCTAGCTGTGGAGAGGCCAGCCAGTAAAGCATGGACGAGGTTAAACCTCAACATTATATAAGCAGGAACTGCGGTTTTGGCTGTGGCGGAACAAGGTTAGGGTGGGGATGGAAGATGCTGTGGAGGTGGAAGAAAGCTGTGTCAGCAACAGAACCGATGTAAGGAAAGAAACTGAATTCAGGGCCCAGCCGTGTGTGAGGGTGCGCACCACCTGGTTCAGCCTGAGAAACTAGGCAGACCTTGGAATCAAGGCTAGACTAGTGAATGCTTCTGTAGGAAGGAAGGAAGGAAGTTTCCTTTATCCAAGAGTTGGGGTGGGATTCTCCGGTCCCCCAGCCGTGTGTTGCTTGGCGGCACGCTGTTTGCTGGTGGTGGGATTCTCTCTTCCCGCCACTTATCAATGGGATTTCACATTGAAGCCACCCCACACCACCAGGAATGCTGCAGGCAGGGGTGTGCTGCCAGCGAGAAAAGCAAATTCCAATGGCTGGCCGACAAATTAAAAGCACTGTAACAAATGGAAAGTACCGTAACCTCATTTGATGGAGAAGGCAAAAGGGGATGGATTACTGCTGGATGCCATCAGAAGCTGACCTCATATTTCTGGGTTACATTGCTAAACAATAATTCATAGCTGGGGTAAAAAAACGGGAACAAGGATGGGTCCCTATAGCACACTGTGGGTAACAGTTGGAAAGAGGAGAGTATTAGCAGAACCAGGAGAACAAAGTGGCAAAAGAGATGCTTGGAGTTTTCTACAATGTGTAAAGTAGTGAAAAGGCCAATGATGCGGAGTAGAAAACAAATGCTGTCAGTGTCACTGGTGTAACTTTTGTTTTTTATGAATGTGATATTAGTACAGTGGGTTGGGCCACAGATCAAATGAGAAGGTTTCTTGATAAGAGTGGTGAGAGATACTGAGGCTCCATTTCCAAATGTATTGCAGTTCTTTGGAAATAATGAGAAAATTGCATTCCAGAAGTTTTAGAAAAAAAAGAGATGACCTTCAGTTGGCGAGACTAGAAGATTTGAGATTGAGATTCTGCAGCATGGGTCCAAGAAGATGAAGTTGGATGGTCAAGACCTTGGATGTGAGAGGACTGAGGAGGCAGATGGAGTGCTTCATTAATGAGAGAATTATATTGAGGGGCAGAGAGGCAGCAAACTGAAGAGAACAAATGGACGTGGACACAATTTTGGACATGAGAAAGCCCACCAGTTCATCATATATTGTATCTGAGACAAGGAAGAAATTCTGAGGAAGAGCTTGTGGTAGAGTGCAGGTGGTTAGAGTTGTTTCTGTACTCCATGATGATCTCCAGGCTAACTGGTCTGATTGGATTGCTTTGGACTTCAATCTCCATTAAAAAGTTCCAGGTAATAGAGGTTTGTTTGAGAAAGAGAGATTGGGCATGGTGGCACAGTGTTTAGCACTGCTGCCTCACAGCTCCAGGGACCCAAGCTCAATTCCAGCCTCGGGTGACTGTGTGGAGTTTGCACTTTCTTCCGTGTCTGTGTGGGTATCCTCCGGGTTCTCCGGTTTCCTCCCACAGTCCAAAGATGTGCAGGTTAGGCGGATGGGCCATGCTAAATTGCCCCTTAGTGCCCAAAAGGTTAGGTGGAGTTACTGGGTTACGGTGGCAGGGTGGAGGCATGGGCTTAGAGTGCTCTTTCAAAGGGCCGGTGAAGACTCGATGGGCCGAATGGCCTGCTTCAGCACTGTAAATACTAATCCTTTGAATAAAAATAACTAGCAAAGCTGCCCAGAGTACGGACAATGTTGAATTTTCTTTTGAGACCTGGATGGTAATCCATGATTGTTAATGTCAGCTGTGGCTCATAAGTCAGAAGGTTGGATCAAGCCCTACTCCATGACTCAAATTTTTCGGATAATGGGGGTGATCTCTGCTGCTTCCAAAGTCCCGATGCCACATTACACTCTAATGAGTGTTGACCGGCATTCGGCGGGTCTTCGACCCTCACTCGGGATAAGTCCCGCCTTGGAGAGCTGCCAACCAATCTGATTGGCCGGCAGCTCTCATTTCCCACCAGACACAGCAATGCAGTGACTGGAAGGGGCCTTCTGATGGAGGCCTTCCGATGGAGGCCTTCCGATGGAGGCCTTCCCTCACTCGATGGGAGTCCCCCTTCCAACCCCCGCCCCACCCCGACCCCATCTTCAAACTTTTTTTTTTAACGGCATTCCCCTCCCCCCGAACTGTCACCTGCCCACCAGCTTAAAAATTGAGGCTGGGCATTCGAAGACCCGCAAGTGGCCAATTAATAGCCAATTAAGGGTCTTAATTAGGGCAAGGATGAGCTTCTGGTTCAAGGCCTTGCCCACCCGTGTGAAAAATTGCAAGCATGTCGGGGCAGGTGGGAACTCAAAATTCTGCCCCAGCTCTCGACTGAAATCTAGACTGACATTCTAGCGCAGTCCCACAGGAGGCTGAACTATCAGAGGCGTTTTGTTGGGATGACATATAATCATAGAATTTACAGTGCAGAAGGAGGCCATTCAGCCTATTGAGTCTGCACCGGCCCTTACAAAGAGCACCCTACTGAAGCCCACGAATCTACCCTATCCCCGGAACCCAGTAACCCCCACTTAACATTTTATGGACACTAAGGGCAATTTAGCGTGGCCAATTCACCTAACCTGCACATCTTTGGACTGTGGGAGGAAACTGGAGCACCTGGAGGAAACCCACGCAGACACGGGGAGAACGCGCAGATACCGCACAGAGTGACCCAGCCGGGAATCGAACCTGGGACCCTGGAGCTGTGAAGCAATAATAACGAGGATGCAAGGCAGCACTGTGGTGCAGTGGTTAGCACTGCTGTCTCACGGCGCCGAGGTCCCAGGTTCGATCACAGCTCTGGATCACAGTCCGTGTGAGGTTGCACATTCTCCCCGTGTTAGCGTGGGATTCGTCCCCGCAACACAAAGATGTGCAGGGTAGGTGGATTGGCCACGCGAAATTGCTCCTTAATTGGAAAAAATTAATTGGGTACTTGAAATTTATTTTTAAAAAAATAACGAGGATTCGTCTGCCCTCTCAGGGAGGCATAAAATATCCATGGTACTATTTAATAGGGGAGAAGGGGAATTCCCTGTTGTCCTGGCCAATATCCTCATTCAGTATCACAAAAAATCTTGTTCAGTATCACAAAACAAAACCCATGATGTAGTCATTATCACAATGTTGTGCTTGGTGCGTGCTGTGCACAGATTGGCTGCTGTCTTCCCACATTGTGACTGTGACTGCATTTCAAAAGTACTTAACTTCAACCGTGTTAGACCATTACCTTGGTCTCTGTTGGTTTCCTTTTTTTTGCTGGCTCGATGTGTCTTCATTTTTTTATTTCTTGATATAAATTCGGACAGCAACTAATCAGACATTCAAACCTAATCAGGACACATCTTGTGTTTCTTTACTTGTTGCCAGTCTCATCAACTTTGGTACCATGAAGCCTTTGTCATTTCAGCTCACCTGTTGTCCACCTTTCCACAGATCTTGTCTTTTGTTCTTCCTCTTCCCTTTCACTTCCTCATATGACACGGTCTAGTTCATTTGTCAAATTCTCAAGAGTCCTCTCTGTTTGGGTCACAAACTCTTACTCCGAGATAAATGGTTCTGGGTGCCAAAGGCTGATGAGATAAGCGCCTGAAGAAACAGTCCAACGGTTTTCCCCAGGGATCTTTTCTAGCCCAACCCTTTTCAATCTGTACATCTGCCTCCAATCCGGTCTTGGAAGTTCATCTATGCTGACGATATCTACTGTGCCTCTCAGGCGCCAACATTTTCTAAACTACAGGCAACGCTAAAGAAAGATGTTGTAAAGCTGGTCAACCAGTGTTAGATATGGTGCCTTCAGCCCAGCAGCAACAAAACTATTTCAAGTATATTCCAACTCCAGAATACTAGTACCAAGAGAGAACTCGACATCTCCTTGAATGGCAAGAGACTGAATCATGAACAACATCCCGTTTATCTTGGTGTTACCCTTGGCCGAACGTGGACATACAAAAAATATCTGAGAAAGATAGCAACAAAAATCATAAAGGCGAAACAACCATCTCAGCAAACTTGCTGGCTCTTCATGGGGTGCAAATACTCAAACCTTAAAGACCTCAGCTCTTGCCAATATTTGACTGTAGAGTACTATGCATCAATATGATACAATGTATCCCACACCAGTCTTGTAAATGCCCAGCTCAACACAACAATGTGTTATCACCATGGTACCCCCTGTTCAGCCCAACTCCCCTGACTTCCAGTCCTGAGCAACATCCTGCCCACTCACATAAGGAAGAAGATTGCAACTAGAAAGCTCCTGGAGAAGATTTACATCAACCCAAGCCTGTCACGACACAAGGACCTTCCCAATCCACCTGCTTCCCGCCTCCCATCACACCAACCTGTATGGCTGAGACCATCATGTCAAAGAATAACAGCAGAGGCCCTACCACAGCAGGAATGGAACAAGCATGCCACTATTAAAAACTACTTCTCGGTCACAGATCCCACAGCCCGCCCACCCAGCTTCAACTTTCCACACCCCAGACACTCCTCAACCATTTCTGCACTGGCCAAGACCTTTGTGCAGCAAAACAGCACAAGTGGAGCCTTGCAGTTGAAACGCGGACTGCAGCCCCGCAATCAATGGCTCACATCACTGAATGCCCCCTGACAAAATTCAGCTCCTTTTATCCACTGCTGAAGTATTGCCTGGCTTATTGCTTACTGCAGACACTTTAAAAAAAACTTTCTCAAAACCAACTACATTTCCATCTTTCCTTGGTTCTGATGAAAGGTCATCAACCTAAAACATTAACTGTTTCTCTCCAAAGATGACTATCTGACATAAAGGGTACTCCTAAAGTCTTCTACAGACATATAAATAGTAAAAGCATGGTTAGAAGAGAATGGCCGATTCAGGACGAAAAAGGGAATTTACACATGGAGTCTGGGGGTATGGATGAGGTATTAAATGAATACTTTACATCCGTCTTTATCAAGAAGATAGATGCTACCCAGGACATGTTGGACTTTAACCTGGTGTTGGAAGACTTCTTACTGTGCTCACCCCAGTCCAACGCCGGCATCTCCACACCCAGGACATGGACACAGACGAGGCAACTCTGTCCCTAGAAGGGTTCAAAATTTAATGGAGGAAGTGTTGAATAGACTGTCAGTATTTAAAGTTGACAATGCACTGGGATCAGCTCAGATGCATCCAAGGATATTGAAGGAAGTGAAAGTGGCAATTGCAGGGACGCTGACCACAATCTTCTAGTCTTCTCCAGACTTAGGGGAGGTACCAGAGGACTGGAGAATTACAAATGTTAATCACCTTTGTTAGACTCACAAGTAGACTTACATTAACACTGCAATGAAGTTACTGTGAAAATCGCCTAGTCGCCACATTCCAGTGCCTGTTCGGGTCCACAGAGGGATAATTCAAAATGTTCAATTCACCTAATAAGCATGTCTTTCGGGAATTGTGGGAGGAAACCAGAGCATCCGGAGGAAACCCACGCAGACACAGGGAGAACGTTCAGTTCACACAGACAGTGACCCAAGCCAGGAATCAAACCTGGGACTCTGGAGTTGTGAAGAAACAGCGCTAACTACTGTGCTACCATGCTTTTTGCAGGATATGTGGAACATTCTTTATTTCAGCGCTCAACCATTTCCAACCACTTCTGTTTTCACCCCTTCTCCAATATCACTGTTGAGTTCTCCTTGTCCGAAAAATCCACCCCTCAAGCCTCCATATTCAATACATCCTCCGCCACAGTCAGGGCAATGCCACCACCAAATATATCTTTCTCTCATCCTTCCCTTTTCAGCGTTTCAAAAGAACCATTCCCTCTGCGATACCCATGTCCACTCATTTATCATTCCCTCCCTATCCTATGTCACCTTTTCGTGCAAGCACTTTAGATGCTACACCTGCCATCGCTTCTCACTGTTCAAAAGCTCAACCCCAATTTCCCAGTGAAATAGCAATTTGCTTGTAATTTCAATTTATTGTACTATATTCGCTGCTCGCTATGTGGTCTCTTCCACATCGGGAAGTATAAGTGTAGATTGGGTGATTGCTCTGCAGAGCACCTCCATTCAGCTCACAAGGGTAACCCCAGGCTCCCAGTTGTTTGTCATTTTAATTCACCGCTCCACTCTGACTTCGGCCTCCTATGCACTGTTCCATGTAGCTCAATGTAAGTTTGAGGAGCAGCGCCTCATCTTTCAGTTAGGACTTTCTGGATTTCAGCGTTGGGTCCAACAATTTCAGACTATCACCTCTGCTCCCATTTTTCCTGTTGGTTTGTTTTTTGATGGCACCTGTTGGTAATGGTTTTGCCATTGTCCATTATGCTCTAGACATCTTTTGTCTCTTTGTTAATGCCTCCTGTTGATGGCCTGCAAGTTTAATTCTGACCCTTTCTCTCCAGATGCTGCCAGATCTGTTGAATATCTCCAGCATTTACTGTTTTTATTCAAGTGTACATGTCTCACCTGCATGCATCGTCTCACACTGAATACCTTGCATACAGAAATAACCTAAATAGTATTCTGGTTTGATGAGCAGTGCATCATGGTAAAAAGGGCTGAAAATTGGACAATTCTCCCAGCTTGAAGTACATTCCATTCAAACAAATTATGATTGCAAATGCCCTTGCCAGCACTTCATTTCCCCACTGAAGAGTCTATTCTTTTAAGTACGTGACAAACCCCTGACCTCCACCACCTAGAAGGTTAAGGACAGTAGACACATGAGCAGGTTCACTCGACTAATACCTGGAATGGGGGGGGGGCGGGATAACTGACAAGGAAAGATCAGAAAAGGTCTGTATCCATTGGAGTTTAGAAGATTGAGAGGTGACTTTATTGAAACATGAAGATTTGAGGCGAGTTCACAAGCTGGGTGTTTTCCCTTGTGGGAGCGACTGAAACGAGGGGACACAATTTAAAAATAAGAGGTCTGCCATTTAAGATGGAGATGGGGAAAGATTTTGTCTCAGAGGGTCATGAATCTTCGGAACTTGCTTTGCCAGAGAGCGCTGGAGGCAGGGTCAATGAATATTTTTAAAACGGAGGTAGATGGCTCCCTTGTTAGTCAAGAATCTAAGAATTATCTGGGATAGGTGGAATGTGGAGCTGAGGCCACAATTAGATCAGCCATGATCTTAGTCAAAGGTGGGGCATGAGGGGCTGAATAACCTACTCCTGCTCCTACTATGTTCTTATTTTAACATCTCCAAGTCATACAACATACTAGTTTGGAATTATCACTGTTGCTTCACTGTTCCTGGGTCAAACTACAGGAACTGCTGCCCGCACAGCATCTACTCATGTACTGCAGCGGTTCAAGGCAGCTCACCACCCCGTTTACAAGAGCAATTAGAGTTGGGGCAGCAATGCTCATATCCAAAGAATAAATTTAATAAAAAGTTCAATTTACGTTATAGTTTGTTTGTCCACTTGTGCAAAAGATTAATATTCCCTTCCACTCCCTTGTAACTGTTAATCTGTTTATTGCTCATCTGAACAGCATAGTTTAACACTTTATTTTTCACCAGCCACTGATATTTAACCAATGTAAAATAATAAATTGAAGAAAAAGCATGTCTCTGTGTAGGGGGCGGTGAGCTGCAGTAGGTGCACCCACAGTGCTGTGAGGGCAGCAGTTCCTGTAGTTTGACTCAGAAACAGTGATAATTCCAAATTAGCATGTTGTACGGCTTCATCTCTGAGCAGCCCCCAGTTTGAAGGTGTTTTGCACAATTCTTTGATCCCACCTTCCCCTCAAAGCTGGTTCTCTGTTTTTTCTCCCTTCAACCATCACATCACTACTCTTCCCATATAGACCTCCATGGCGCGTTACAAAATGATGGCTAATAAAGCTTTCATGATATGCTTGTAATTTAAATCAAACAGAAAGTGATTCAATAATTAAGACTATGTCTGAATTGTCAGCAATAGCACTGAAGGGGAGTTACTTTAAATAGTGAGAGTGTGTAAGCAGAAGGTTTATCACTCAGTCTTATTAAATAGAACTTTTAAACCAATTATAAATCCTGTTTTAAACCTGCCCCAGGATACTGGAGCCTTTCATGGCTCTCAAGGCGTTCCATGACACTTCACAACTAATTCATCCCTCTTTGTGGTATTGGTTGAAGGATTAATATTGACCAGAATGTCTTATCTGAAAGACAGCGCTGCAGGCAATGCAGTACACCCTAAAGGTTGCACTGAAATATCAGACTAGATTATATGCTCAAGCCTAGTGTGTAGTTTGAACCTCAAAGTATTACAACATATTTACTGCACAGAAACAGGCCATTCAATCCTAAAGGCCCATGGCTCCATACAAGATGCCCTCCATCCCACCTCATCGAACCATATCAACATATCCTTCCTTACCTTTCTCCCTTATGTGTTTGTTGAGTTTCCCCTTAAATGCATTTAAGCTATTTGCCTCAACTTCATCCTGCAATAGCGAGTCCCAACTTATAATCACTCTACGAGTGAAATTTCCCTGAAATTATTTACTGGGTATATTAGTGACTATCGTATATTCATAATTCCGAGCTTTAGACTCCCATAGAAGTGGAAGTTCCTCTGAGCCAAACTAACACCTATTAATAACCTAAAAAGATGCTCTATAATGCTGGTGAAAAATATAATTTGATTATAAAGTTTCTATTAATGCCTGAATTTCCAGCATCAGTGTGACTGCCAGTTCCTTAACTGTATGTGCAACACATGTGGACACCAAGGATGGAAGTGATCAGGTTCGATTACAAATCTGGCAGCCGTTTCCTCATCCCAGACCAAGAGCCAATTGTTCATTGACGCTCATTTTCCAACTTTGTTGGGAAGATTGGAACATTGACCAAGGTACTGGAGTGTGGTTGATACCATTGCAATTATACATGGTATTAACTGCTGCCTTTGGCACAGGGAAGGAAAGGTGAAGGAGGAAAGTTACTTCAATGGAGTCACCTAGTTTGCTACGTCATTGTTCACACTTACACATTTTGACACACACAACAAACACAAAAGCAAAAAATTTACAGCTCGCTGCAGCACTTATCAACAATTGCAGGAGTGAATGAATGAAGTCTTCGGCATTAAAAAAACAATCATAAAGGAATAAATTATTTGTGAATGACAGAGCATATTGGAAGCATGGTCAAAGATCACACAATTGTTTTTAATAATAGAACCCAGTGGCTAATTGGAATGTCACTTATAAAATTTGATTTCATTTAGTTTAAATATGTCTTAAATAATTAAGATGACAAGACGATGCTCATCATTAGTTAGACAGACAGCCAGCTGGAAGGTGGCAATGAATAAATACATTGCCTGTAGTTGGAGTGAAGTTTAATTTAAACTGCGGTGAAAAAATGTTTTTACAAGGTAATGTAATGCAAGAATTTATGAAACAAATGTTAGCAGTGCATTTGGTTCCACTGTGACAGATATTAAAAGGAAGCATTTGTCACTTACAATGTTTCAAACTGATGTTTTGTGGTGCAGTGGATAGCATCCCTGTCTCCGCGTTAGAAGCTCCAGGTTCAAGTCCCACCCCAGTTCTTTATGGTTTGGAAAGGTGAATTCATAACATGGCCAAACAGGTCGAGGATTAACTTGAAATTCTTTCAACACACATAATTGCAGGTGATAAGAGCGACAAAAGATTCCCAGTCAGCCATGTGATGGAAAGAAAGTTGGAAACTCTACTGTCATTACCCATAGCTCCAGACTACAACATGCAAGCCACGGCAACCCAGACTTTCCGAGTGATCTCTAACACACCACCACCATCTATGTTTACCGATGAAATTCTGGTATAGCAGATTATTTGCCAAGTAAAAAAGCCATCTCGAATAGACTGTCATTGGGTACAGCATCATGCTGAAGCAACACCCGGAATTATAGAATCGCTACAGTGCAGAAAGCCTTTCGGCCCATCGAGTCTGCCCTTGGAAAGAGCACCCTCCTTAAACCCACACCTCCATCTATCCCCAGAACCCAGTAACCCCACCTAACCTTTTGGACATTTAGCATGGCCAATCCACCTAACCTGCACATCTTTGGACTTTGGGAGGAAACCGGAGCACCCGGAGGAAACCCACACAGAGACGGGGAGAAAGTGCAAACTCCACACAGACAGTCACCCGAAGCCGGAATTGAACCCGGGTCTCTGATGCTGTGAGGCAGGGGTGCTAACACTGTGCTACCATGCCGCCCACATATGCTGGTTTCACAGTCCATTACCTCCTTGCACCAGTCTCCGTACTTAGTTAATTTCTTATGTTAATCAAAATAGATCTCTGAGCCTGGATTTTCTGATCTGGTGGAGATACTGCCCAATGGCACAGGTACGATGCCCTTTTCCCGTCTTGTACCAATCTATGTTTCATTCTGTGAGGTTCGCAAAGCGGCAAAGAGAACCTGATGAAAATAACTGTGTTCAACAGAAATATATTCCTCAAGGACAGAAAATCGTCCCAACTTCAAAAGGTGTTTTTTTAATATAATTAAAATGAAAATTATGATGGGGCTTATAGAAATTGCTTCCTATGTGAAGCCAGTAAAGTCTGCAATTGTAAGGTTTAAATGTTTAATTTGTAATTATGCAATCTTCTATAATGCAGTACTGTACCAATTTTATGTTTTAATTCTTAAATTACAATATTTAACAAATGAGCCTAATTATACTTCAAAGACAGAAACAATACATTTCCTGACCTTAACATTCCTAAAAGCAGAGAGACAGGATTAGCATGTCCAAATTGAACTCCACAAACAGCTACTTCATTTCTCTTGGATAACAGGATTGCTCATCAGCAAGCCTTTCTTCATTCCATTCTGTAGATTTCAAAATTCTCACTTACTGACAGAGATGTCACACGTGCAGAGTCCACAGCTGCCAAGGAATAGTTAAATTGTCGACAGAAGCAGTGACATTTAACTTCGGCATGTTAGCATTTGATGGGGTTTTCATTATGGATAAAGGGGGCAATTTCGATTTCTCAAAAATCAGAAACGAGTGAGAAAACACCAAACAGGGCAACAGAGTGCTCAAATTTCTTGACAGGACAAATATTATGTTTGAGCCAGTGTAGTAGTACCACATGGAGCAAAAATGCACCAGGATCAATCACAATTCTGTGCTGAGGGAGCTGATCTCAGGTTTAGGGAAACAATGATTGGCCAGGGTGCAGACGAAGGGAGATAGCAAAATCAGCCATGATTCCTGCTCCTCATTTACTAACCAATGATTCATGCTGGAAAACACACCTGGACAAATTCATGCTTCGGTAAGATGCTTTCCCTTGACCAATAGTCACATATTGGGGTCACATATTAAGAAAGGCAGAAAATGGAGGTCTGCTGAATTGTACCACAAGGATGAACCATTTTATTCATGAGAGGAGGGGAAAAATGCAAACAAGATGGTTTACAATTTGACCAAGGAATTATACTGAAATTATTGTACAGGCTGGCTTGAGACGGTCAGCTCGAGGGAATTTTCAAGCTGTTGGGAGTTACTTCCGGAGATATTTTCTTGTGCAACAGCAGTGCGGAGATTGAGTTAAGTAGTCAGTTCTGTGCTGTATGATAACCTGGAGGATCCATGCTTACAATCGAAAAACAACCTCGTTGATGAATGTTACAACTGTCAACATATTTTCTCCCGATTTTGTAACCCCACTCATGCTCCCTAAGTGCGCCCAAATTGTCTCTTCCTTTGGTTTAAAATGCGGCAGGATCAAGAGATTGCTGGCAAGTTATCTGTAAAGCTGACCATACTGGAACTTTAAGCTGAAGGCTGTGGACTGCTTTCTCGTCACTGAGACACAGCAGGAAGCAGCACAGTTTGACATGAACATCTGGCAGCACTAAAAGCAGCTTCTGGTATAATTTAAAACCAAAAGGAACATTAGAGTTATGATAAATTTGCTTTCAAATGAGAAAGGAAATGTGAACAGAAAAAGAGAATTCTCTGAGGAAACAGTACACATTTGCAAGCCAGTAACAGTACGTGACGGTGACACAGTGTCAACATTTGTGGATGGGGTATGGGATGCAGCATTGTGGGTGTCCCTACACCAAATGGACTGCAGCGGTTCAAAAAGGTGGCTCACCATCTTCTCAAGGGAAATTAGGGATGGACTATAAATGCTGTCCCACTCAGCGATGCTCACATCTCATGAACAAATATTTTTTTAAAAACGGGACAACTTAAAGTTGCCCAATTCACCTGTGCATTTTGCGAGGTGGTCACAAGTTACCATTGAGGTTGGCAGCCGAGAAAGTCAGCACTGGGAACAAAGATTGGAAGGTGTTTATGCAGAATGTTATCATTCAAGATGATCAACCAAATTGATTAACCAGTCAATTAAATAACCAACAATAGGATGAACAGGAATGATTTTCCTCTCATCAAATCATAACCTGAGTTCCATATTCACTGTGTTTTCTCTCATCTGTCTTTTGATATTTCAACTCTTTACCTGACATCAGGGAGTGGCTGATAGAAATGCAAAAATAGGAGTATCCGATGGTCTACTATTGGTATGAAAGAAAACAATCACTCCTACCGTGAAATGCATGTTCTTCACTGATGTACTCAGTATTTGTGTGAATTATAGGACATCACACTAAAGTGAAATAGGAACAAAATATTTCCTAAAAATAGAATCAAAGAATGCATATCTGATGCTTCACGTATAACTTGTAACGGCTTCTTCTTCAAGGCATTAAATATTCTGGCAAGTAGGTGGCGCATTGGGTTGGCCCTGCTGCCTCACGGCGCCGAGGTCCCAGGCTCGATCCTGGCTCTGGGTCACTGTCCATGTGGAGTTTGTACATTCTCCCCGTGTTTGCGTGGGTTTCGCCCCCACAATCCAATGATGTGCAGGTTAGGTGGATTGGCCACACTAAATTGACCCTTAATTGGAAAAAATGAATTGGGTACTTAAAATTTTTTTTAAAGAAAAAAAGATCTTCTGGTAAGTAACCTCCATTGGAATAAAACATGCAGTATATCTTGTGATTATATTGTTCTACAGCTATGTGTTTCAGGCCATGGTGGGGTGTGGGTGTAAGGGAGTGGGGGAACAAAGGGGCTGGAAAGATGGGATATTTTGCTTAAATCACCCTGCTGTTTTAATGCTGAATGCCACTTTAGTGTTAGACATAGAATTTACAGTGCAGAAGGAGGCCATTCGGCCCATCGAGTCTGCACCGGCTCTTGGCAAGAGCACCCTACCCAAGGTCCAAACCTCCACAATATCCCCATAACCCAGTAACCCCACCTAATCCCCATAACCCAGTAACCCCACCTAATCCCCATAACCCAGTAACCCCACCCTACACTAAGGGCAATTTTGGACACTGTGGGCAATTTAGCATGGCCAATCCACCTAACCCGCACATCTTTGGACTGTGGCAGGAAACCGGAGCACCCGGAGGAAACCCACGCACACACGGGGAGGGTGTGCAGACTCCGCACAGACAGTGACCCAAGCCGGGAATCGAACCTGGGATCCTGGAGCTGTGAAGCAATTGTGCTAACCACCATGCTACCGTACTTCCTGTTACTGGTTATTTCAAGTCAAGATCTTCAAGTTAGCGCTGCATAATTGTTTGCGATCTTTCATTTAACTTTATTAACCAGTGTCCACAGTAACTTGGTAAATTACTTGTGAATTACTCCCTCCAGGATAAAAAGTAACAAGCGTGGAACCTTGAGCAGCCAGACATGTCTCTAATTTCTGATGGCAGCACAACTCCAAGCTACTTGCGGAAACCCAAAATGGAAAATGGCCTCAAAAGAGAAGTTTGGAAAAGAGAAACTGAGAAGTAATGTAGTCTAGCTTGATGGATTCTGTATGAGAAAACATGCTGCAGATGCAATCACGGATCTGCAGACAGACAACATGACACATGGCGCTGGATGTTTGTGTTGGAAGCCCGGGGCATGTCATGATATGCAGACATGCAGATAATGATATACAGACAGGCAGCTAATGAACACAAAGAACAGGACATGACCAATGAGCAGGCAGGACACTCAGGGGTGTAATCTCACTATAAAAGGCACGAGGCACTCACACTCCGCCTCTTTCCACTGATGAACATCTACAGAGTGAGTCAGGGTGTATGTACAGTATCACACCTCCAGCACGTGGCTAAGAGCTAGTCTGGTTCAGTTAGACAGAGTAACCACACTTAGGTTAGCAGAGAGTCGATCTCATAGAGAACTGTGCTAGTGGTTCAATAAATCAGGTTGAACTAACTTCAAGGTCTGGAGTATCTTTTGGTTAAAGCTGCATACAGTTGCAGCCTGTGTTATCCCAGAGTACATAACACATCAGGGCAGAAACATAACTGAGTCACCATTGATTTGGAGACAGGCTGGTGACCATTCGTGGCTGCAAGGATGGGAACAGGGCTGGGTTAACTGAAGTGCAGACTCGATTTAAACTCTGATATGACAGCCATTACTGTGCCAGCCATTTCACTGCAGAAAAACTGAGAAGATTGTAATTGAGCTTTGGGCTGGCATTTCCGTATTTCATGATGCCTCAGGATAGCCGGAGACCTTGAAGGCGAGGCAGGGCAGTCCCTCATTTTTTGGGCAACAACCGGGAACTGACGCTGCAGAAGATCATGAGGGAGGGTGATGGAGGGGGGGGGGGGGGGGTCCTCTTTCTGCAGGTAGCAAGAGGAGGCATCCCACACAGACCTGGATAGAAATTGTAGCCACTGTCAGAAGTGTTGAATGACAAACCTGGATACAGCATAAGGTTCAACCACATCAGACACTCTGGCAAGATGAGTGTTATTCCAGACAGGCCTCTGGGTGTTCGTCCTTCAGCAGACACACCATCTGAAGAGCCTCCCAGCGCATGTTGCTCTTGAACATGGGAAGGGTTTGTGCCCAGGGCCCTGATTCAACTCTCAGAATGGTTCAGACAATGCTGCTGAGCAATGCCAACACTGAAACATGCAGCTTCCAATGAATAGGGAAGCTGGCAGAGACCGAGGAGGATAGCAGTGCCTTTTCTCTTTCGACATTGCAGTTGAAAGATGCACAAAATGCTGGGGGCAGGCGCAAACTGGTGGAAGGGTACCCGAATGCAAATGATCATGACTACCGAGGGTTGAGGGATGGAAATAGCCAGGTGAAATGGGTGGTCATTGTGGGGATGGTTATTAGAGAGGGTAATGTGCTCATTAAGTGTGTACACTCCATCCCATACCAAACACCGATTTGCATTGGGAAGTCTCAATACTGCAAAGATTTCCAGTCTCCAAGACTAGCTGTCATAATTTCTTCCTGTGTCTTCAATAGGTACAGACATCCACCCCATGAGAGACCTTCTCCCTCTCCTTCTTTGGCCTCAGTTGAACAGATGGTCACACGAGTACAGATTTCACACAGCATTACAGTAGTTTAATCCCATTTGGTTGTTTACACACTGACCCTGTATACAGTATTTATTTCACAATGCAACATGTCATTTATGTGTTTTTAAAAATATTTCCTGCACCTACTAAGGATCTGAGATTTTGGGCAAACATCTATATTTCTGAATTTACTTATAGAAACATTTCATAAGTAATGGAGGACCCTGTAATGATATGTATATATGTAGACAAGTAACTGGTTAATTATTACATCGCAGTGTAATACAAACACTAGAGGGCACCACTAGTTCCCACTATACATATAAGAATTCAGGAAATCTTGGGTACTCGTCAGTAGAGTGTAAGCAGAGAGAGAGATAGATCACAGCAGAGTTAAGATTAGATAGACGCAGCACGTGTTGTTCATTAGTTGTTACTTAAATATAGATTACTTTATTAATAGTTATAGTTCTGTGGAGTGTGTGAACACAATATTCATTAATCGTTATTTGATAAATCAGGTTTGCTTTAAGTTAGAGATTGGTGGTTTCTTTATAATCACACCATCAGACCAGTCTGCATTACGAAGCAAAGAGTAACAACATATTAACAAAGAGTAATATAACAGACCACTCTGTCCCATTCACTCCTTTCGGGGCACCCATGATTGGCTCCCCATTCTGGGACCACCTCTTTTCACCTGGTTTGCCTGAGAAACTGCATGCAACCTGTGCACGCACCTCACAAAAATCTCATTAACAAGCTCCTCAACCATCTCAATTGAACTTCACCAGAGAGCAGGTGGGATCACTATGGCAAGCGCAGGGAACAGCAGTGGCAAACTGGCACATCAGCCGGCACTGGTATGTTTGGGTGCATCTGCCTGCATAACTGTCCTTGATGGGCCCCTGAAAATCCAGTCACGTCTGATTCTCACAGGGTGTAAACAGCACGGACCAGAACAGGTGCATTTGCTCCTTTTGCCCCAAAGGTAAAAATGTGAATATGTCAGCTTGTTTCAGCAAGGAACATTCTTTCCACCATTGTGGCTTTACTCCAAAACCATAGCTGCCACTTTCATGTCCTACTGGGCGAGCGCTGACTGCATTTTTAGAGGCACCATCTAAAATTAAACTGATGTCCGAACTGCCTTGGCTAGATGTGAAAGATCTCATAGGACTATTCCTCGCTCAACCAACACCAGACAGATTAGCTGACGAGTTATTTTGTTTTGCCATTTACAAGATTTCATTGCGCACCAGTTGACTTCCATGTTGGTCAAAAAATTGGTAAATCTGTTAATGAAGGACTGAGAGATATTGTGACAACACAAGCTTGTGCAATCGGAGATAACTTTTGCCTGCACCTTATTCTGGAAGTTGATATTTTTGCCACAGCATGGAAGGCATTTTATTTATGCAGTTTGAAAATATATATACAAAAGAGCTGAACCATTTTCAGTCACTGGAACTTGACATCATTAGACTCCAACTGTGAAAGAAATAGCTTTACAGCGGAAGGCGAGAGAAATAAGAGCAAAATTAAGCACCCCTCATTTACACAAGGACATTATTGGGTAAGCAGAGCCACCATTATTTACGGGATATTTCCATACGTAAAGTCAGAAACATGGATGTTTGCCCAATTTGTCAGACTCCTTGGCAGATGCAAGAAAGATACAAAACACATGCAATGACATACTGCATTGTGAAATAACAAGTACTGTATACTGGCTGTGTGTGTAAATAACCAAACACGATTAAGTTGCTGTAATGCTGTGTGAGATCCGTACTGGTACAGCCAATTCCTGAACACTTGGTTTTATAGAGTTAAGAATAGCAATGGGAAGAATTATCAGATAGGACACTAAAGATCTAACGTGCGAAGGAGGCAATTTGGCTTATCCAGCTTGTCCTTCCATGGAAGCCGACAGCTTTACACTGCAGCATCTAAATTCCTCACAGTTCCAGAATGTTTGTATCTCCGGTCTCACCAAGTATTAATCACTCTCTGACTGAAGAAACGGCTTCCCGGCAGCATTTTATTAGTTAGTACCCTATTCTGCAGCTGTGGTTTAATTTCAAAAAGCATCCTAAATTTACCTTTCCGTTTTCGGATTAATATCTTTATGCCGAGCCACAGGTCCCTCACTCATTTACCTTCTTTGAAGGCAAAAAGTTTTGAATTATTCTCGCCTTCTCTCATATCTGAACTACTAAATATTACCCGAGTACATAAATTGTTCTGTGCATTTGAATGGTCTTTTTGTTGATCCAGCTCCCTCAGAGTGAATCAGTAGCTCTTCACAACCAGCCACCGAGTGATACCAGGACCTGTGCAACACATTCTCCACCAGAAAAAAGATGAAGAGAAAATAATGAAAAGTTGCCAGCCATTAAGTTGGATACTTCAAATTATCGAGCTGAAGGCACAGTTCCCTCTTAAGACACAGGTTTAGGCGATAAAAGGGTTTGGCACATATAGAGTTAATGTGGGACTAAGTACAGTACCGCCCACACGGTAATGTAAGAGAACACATGATCTGCACCGAGGGGTCAGTCAAGAATTGGACAAAACCGTGTGCACAAGCAAGCATGGGGATAGCTCCTAGCTTGAACCTTTTACTGTATTTATGTACAGTTTGTGTAATTGAGGAATGCATACATTTAACCTACTTAGGACGATGATGACTTTACTGCGACCGACTAAATGCTATTCAACACACTACAACATGGTGGCGGTGAATGGAAAAATCCAAAACCTTGCAAAAAAGTGCAAGAAAAACTAAAATACCTGTGAGATTAAATAAATATTCTGACCGAAAGAAAAGTTCGAGAAGCAGGCTCGCAGAGGAAAATCACCTGGGAAAAGCTCCAAAGGCGTGGAAGCTAGACAGAAATTCAAATTCTCCACTGTGGCAGAAGGCGACAGAAGATCTCTTCGAAATCCAGCTTTGATTTCCAAGGGCAGAGTCAGCAGACCTGTAATGGTATCCAACTCCCTACTACAACAGCATGGATGGTCTGAATATATAAACTCACACACTGAAGGTCATTCTGCCTGTGTTGGCTCTTTGACAGACCAACCAATTAGTCCCATTTCCCTGCTCTTTTCCCATAGCACTGTCAATTTTCCCTTAAAGTATTTATCAAATTCCCTCCTGAAAGTTACTTTAAAACCTGCCTTCCTACACCCTTTCAGACAATTCATTTCAGACCAAAACAGCTTGTATTAAAATCATCTTATCGCTGGTTCTTGCCAACGCATTTAAACATGTGTCCTCTGACTACTGATCCTCCTGCCAGTAGAAACAGTTCTCCTTATTGCTATCGAGTGTTATTATTATGCATCTTCCTATTTAAATCCATTGCTGATGTCATCAATATGTTCTGTGACATCATTAGTAGTTGTTACCTGTGTATATTTGTATTTGACTACCATTAGTTCTGATTCTTTTCAATGTTTAACGAGCTGCTCCTGTTTTTGAGTTTATACTGTATTTTTTGTATATTGAAGATGATTAACTTCCACAACACGTTTTAACACATTTTAGCGACCTTTGATGGTCAGGTTACCACATCTGGTGACGAAAGAAACAAAATTAGAATTTCAGCACATTTAACACAATGTTTTACTAAGTTTACCGACGGAAGTCAATTTCACAGCACCATGCCAATGTTTGGGTCCATCAGTACGATTGTGGAAGAGAATGAGAACTGGACTGATTATGTGGAAAGCTTGGAACACTTTTTCTTGGCAAATGGGATTGCAGATGAGACTAGAAAGCGCTCAATTCCCCTGAGTGTGTGTGGGCTGAAGACTTACAAGCTAGTGAGAAATGTAGCTACACTGCGGAACCTGGGGGCGGGGGCATTTCATTTGCTGATTTACTTCTACTCATTTAGAATCACCGCAATTCTAAGTCTTCAGTTAATTGTACAACGTTTCAAATTCCATAGTCATTTTCGGAAGACTGAACAGTCTGTAGCCAACGTTGTTGCTGAATTGTGCCAGCTCTCTGAACATTGCGGTTTGGTGTAGTTTTGGAAGGCAAGTTTCAAGACAGACAAATTTGTGACATTTACGAGGATAGCATTCAGCAGCGCTCGCTGGGAGAAGCGACAATTACATTTAAGAAGGCTCTAGACATTTCCTAGGGCATGGAAATGCCTGCCAATAATGCAGCAGATATTTCAAATGGCCAGTGGCAGCATGCAGGCAAGTGCACTGCACCAAGTAGAAAAGGAAGCTACAAGTAAAGTGGTGAAGACAGTGGAGTGTTTTGGGTGTGGAGGGTCACACTATGTGGATCATTCTAAGTTTATGGATGCTGTTTGTCACCAGTGCAACAAGAACGGGCATTTAGTGAAGAAGTGACAGGGTGTTAAGAGAAAGTCGAACGCTGAGCAAGAAATTGCAAATGCAAGGAATCTTCAGTCGATGGTGCAGCGCTTAGAAAGCTCAGACCACACAGAGAAGCACTAAGACTACATGTTTAATATGAGTCAGGGCCGTGCAGAGCCCATTTATGCTGCAGTGGAGGTTGATGGACAGAAAAGCAAGATAAAGGTGGACACACGAGCCTCTGCATTGGCAATCAGTGATGAGACCTTCAGGAAGATTTGGGAACCTACAAAGCACCAGCCCTTACTCAGGCAGGAACCAGCCTTCAGACGTACACCAGCGAGACAATACCATTGCTTGGAGCATTAGAGGTAGACAATGCGTACAACAGCAACAAAGCATGGCTCTTCGTAGTAAATGGGCCTAGTCTACCAGGGCGCGATTGGCTCAGAAAAATTCAGTTGAACTAGGGTGAGATAAAGCGGCACGGTAGCACAGTGGTTAGCACTATTGCTGCGCAGCGTCAGGGACCCGGGTTCGATTCTTAGCTTGGGACACTGTGCAGAGTCGACACATTCTCCCTGTGTTGCGTGGGCTTCCTCCGGGTGCTCCGGTCTCCTCTCACAAGTCCCGAAAAACGTTGCTTCTTAGGTGAAATGGACATTCTGAATTCTCCCTCCGTGTACCCGAACAGGCGCCGGAATGTGGCGACTAGGGGCTTTTCACAGTAACTTCATTGCAGTGTTAATGCAAGCCCACTTGTGACACTGATAAAGGTTATATAAGCACATAAAATTGGCGCTATTCAGAAATATCCTAAGGTTTTCAAAGTCGAACGGAGTGCATTGCGGGGCACTACAGTTAAATTGTTGGTAGATCCTTGGGCTACATCTCGCTTTTTCAAGCCAAGGACAGTGCCCTATGCTATTAAAGGCAAAGTGGAGGAGGAGTTGGAGCGGCTGCAAAGGCTTGGAATCATTAAGCCCATTAGGGTTTCATGTTGGGCAGCTCCAATTATTCCTGTTCTTATAAGTGATTGTACTGTGTGCACATGTGGGGATTACAACTTATTAATCAGGTTTCCAAGTTGGATTGCCGAGGGTAGCAGATCGATTTTCAATCCTTGCAGGAGGCAAAGAAGTTTTCAAAACTGGACAAGAAAAAAGTCTATCAACAACTCTTGCTAGAGGAAGATTCGAAGCAGTACATGACCATCAACACACATAAAGGGTTGTTCAAGTATAATAGTTTGGTTTTCGGTGTATCCTCCACTCCGGCAATCTTCCAAAGGACGATGGACAACCTATGCCAAGGCATTCCTCATGTTGCAGTCTACTTAGATGACATTTTAATTATGGGTAAGACTGAGAAGCAGCAACTCAGCGACCTGGAACAAGTTTAAAAAAGGTTTTCAGAGGTGGGGCTATGTCTGAAGCGGAGAGTGCATTTTTCAGGCACCGAACACTCTGGGCCACATAATCACCACGCAATGCCCATCTACTGTGGAAGGGAACTTTTGAGCGATTAAACTCCGGAGCCCAGGAATATGGCCGAGCTCAAGTCATTTGAAGGTCTGCTAAACAATATTGGAAAGTTTTTGCCAGACCTGTCTCGTGTTGGCTCCACTATACCTACTTCTGCACAAAGAAATCAAATGGAGGTGGGAGTCTGAATAGAGGCTTTCAAAGATGTAAAAGCTCTGCTGAAATCGAAAAATCTACTTGTCTATTTTGGTCCAGACGGGGAACTTATTCTCTTGTGCGATGTCCCTGTGGGAACGGTACTTTCTCACGTAATGGAGGACGGGCCCGAAAACCCCATTGGTTTTGCATCGAGAACGCTGACAAAGGCTGAAAAGGGGACAGTTGGACAAAGAGGGTCCAGCTTTCATTTTGGAGGGTAAAGATTCCACCAATGATTCTATGGTCGTTCATTCACCATATTTCATCACATGTATTGACCACAAATTGTTGATGAGTCTTTTCAGTGAGTCAAAATGTATTCCTCCCATGGACTCAGCAAGAGTACAGCGCTGGGCGCTTACATTGTCAGTGTCAGTACAGCATCGTGTACAGTGCAGGGAAGGACAATGTTAATGCGGACATGTCAGGAACTTTGGCAGTAACCAGCATTTGGTACTGGGCGTTATTCTTAACCGAAGCGGTCCAGTATCTTTGGCAGTGAAATACGAGCTGGAATTTCCCCAGGTGGAGGAAGCAAAGAGGCAGGCATTGGAGGAGCCCCTGGGGCTGAGGGAGCTGCTGGATAGTATCAGGGATATGAAGTCAGGGAAGGCTCCTGGGCCGGATGGGTACCTGGCGGAATTTAATAAGGAATTTGCGGCGAATCTGTTGGGGGAGTTAATGAAGCACTGGAGAAGGGGGAATTGCTGGAGACGGTGAGGCAGGCAGTAATCGCGCTAATTCCGAAAAAAAGGGAAGGGTCCGGTGGAATGTGGGTGGTACAGACTCATATCACGATTGAACATGGATGTGAAAGTATTGGCTAAGTTGTCGGCAGGGAGGATGGAGGAATGTGCCCAGGGGGTGGTTGCAGAAGATCAAACAGGCTTCGTGAAGGACAGGCAGCTCGCGAGTAATATAACACAGCTGTTGAATGTAGCGATGAATCCGTCGGGGGCTCTGGTACCGGAGGTGGTGCGTCGATGGACGCCGAGAAGGCATTTTATCGGGTGGAGTGGCGATAATTGTTCGAAGATTTGGGTTTGGGCTGACATTTGACGGCCATGGGTGCGGTTGCTGTATGTGGCACCAAGGGCGAGGGTGAGGACGAATGATATGCAAAGCTTTGACTTACACAGGGATACGAGGCAGGGGTGCCCACTGTTGCCATTGCTGTTTGCGCTGGCCATAGAGCCATTGCCGATGGCTCTCAGGGGGTCAGCAGAGTGGCGGAGATTATGAGGGGAAAGAGAGAGTGTCAGGTGTCGCTCTATGCCGTTGACCTCTTGCTGTATGTTTCGAATCCGTTGGAGAGTTTCGGATCAGTTGAAGAGTATGGGAAGGATTATGGGCCTGTTGGGGAGATTTGGAGGGTTCTCGGGCTGCAAACTCAATGTAGGGAAAAGCGAGGTATTCCCTACATGAACTGAGCTGGGACAGCGGGCTAATTTAGGGGGGAGGGGGGGGGTGATGCCATTTACAGTAGCGAGGGATAGGTTTAGGTACTTGGGGATTCAGGTAGCGAGGGAATGGACGGGGTTCCATAAGTGGAACTTAACAAAGCTGATGGAGGAGGCCAGGAAGGATCTTAAGAGGTGGGATACACTGCACTTAACGTTGGCGGAAGAGAGTCCAAGTGGTGAAAATGAATATTCTGCCGAGGTTCTTGTTTATCTTTCAGGCTCTCCCGATCCTTATACCAAAGGCCTTTTTTCAGAAAGTGGACACGATCATCTCAGACTCTGTATGGGTGGGAAAGATGCCGAGGGTGGGGAGGACCCTGCTACAGAGGCAGAGGCAGCAGGGGGGGTTGGCGTTGCCAAACTTGCTTCATTATTATTGGGCGGCGAATGTGGACAAGGTGCGGCGGTTGTGGGAAGGAGAAGGGGTAGAGTGGGTTAGGATGGAGGAGGAATCTTGTAAGGGGTCTAGTTTGAGGGCTATGGTGACGGCAGCGTTGCCAATGGCTCCGAGTAGGTATTCAGGGAGCCTGGTGGTGCAGTCCACGGTGAAGATATGGAATCAGCTGAGGAGGCATTGTAGGCTGGAAGGGATGTCGGTCCAACGCCACTGTGCGAGAATCATGGGTTTGAGCCAAGGGTACACCCTGCTGGTGCGACTGCTGCTCCCGGATGTGAAAGAGGAAGGAGGAATTGGGGATATAAACGAGTGGCTGGGGAAGCAGGGAGGTGAGCGGGTGGTGAGCATCAAGGAGAAATGGGAAGCGGAGTTGGGAGGGGAGATCAATTGGGGAGTATGGAGTGAGGCACTGCGAAGGGTAAACGGGACCTCCTCATGTGCAAGGTTGAGCCTGATACAGTTTAAGGTGGTGCACAGGGTGCATATGACTCAAGCGAGAATGAGTGGGTTTTTTCAGGGGGTAGCAGATGAGTGAGAGAGGTGTGGGCAGGGGCCAGCGAATCAGGCGCACCCGTTTTGGGGTTGTGAAAAATTGGGAAGATTCTGGTCGGGGGTGTTCATGGTCATAGCCAGAGTAGAGGAGGTGGACCCGGACCCTTTGGTGCCGATATTTGATGTTTCAGAGAAGCCAGAGCTCATGAAAAGGAGTTCTGTTTCAGTTATTTCGATGTTAACCAAGCTGCTGTTGTTTTTCAGTCCATGCTGCATTTTAAACGTTGTTTGTAAAGCATCTCAATATCACTGATGTCCCTTGCCATTGCTACTATTCTGGTAAATCTGCTCTGCTCACTCCCCAAGGCCTTGACATCCTTTGCAAAATGTGCTGCTCAGGATTGGCCACAATATTCCACCTGACCGAAACATTAATTTATAAAAGGTTGAATGTAACATCTTTGCTTTCGTATTCTATGCCTTTATTTATTTGTACTCTGCCTTTATTTATAAAGGATCACATATGCTTTTACAAACAGCCTCATCAACTTGTCTGCAAATCATTAGATGTCTCTGTTCCTGCATCCCCTTTAATGATTGTTCCATTTCTTTTACATTGTATTACATGGCACCATTGTTTCCCTGTACACTCATAAGTAGAAAGATTCAGAACTATGAAATGTTCCTCACTATGGCTTTGCTTTGATGTGCCAGGATGGGGGTCACACTATAAATCACTTCCACCTCTGACTCTTCAAACTGACCTGACAGCACTGAAGCAAAGCAGACAAATTTCCCAATAGGAAGCACCGATGCAGAGCAGCGCACCAATGTTTTTTTGAGCACATGACAGAATGGAAGATTATGGGGACAGAGTCAGGCCAGAGGCCATGATGCAGCTTAATGTAATTTGAAAAAACATGATTTTTAATTCTTCAACTTAGTTGTTTTAATATTGACTGGAAACCCTGTTCATCAAAGAACCACACAATGCAGTGCAAACCTGACAGCTCAATGCTAAAAATGTTTTCATTTAAATCGGCCAACAGCTGTCCACTGAATCTATCAAATTCCACAGACCTGACTGTCAATACCAGAAATACAAGCAGGTGGAAGATATGTATCAATTTACATTTCCTTTTAAAGGGAACACCTTCGACATGTTAGTGTTTCCTGCCAGTTTACATCACTCCTGCTGAAATCCTTATCCACACCTTCTCATCTCAGGTGCAACATTCCCAATGCTCTCCACATGAGCATAAATTCCAACTCGGCTAAATCTCCATGTCAGACGCTGCTCACAAAGCAAACATCCATGCTGAATGTCAACTTGCTGCCGGGTACAGTCCCATGGGCACGGAGTAGCCCAACAGGCACGGGGTAGTCCACGTAATTGATTTTTAGGCCCAGGTACAGACTGCACCCAACCAGCCAGGGCTTGCAAAACTCCAAAAACAACATCCAACATTAGTTGTGATTCTGCATTTGGACAACATTTGGTAAATAATCCTCAGTGTGCTAAGAATCACATTGACAACCTTTTTAAGATAGTCAGTGTAGGCACATGTGTGTATGCTGGAAGCTGCAGAAAGAAAGAACATGTACACACGTTGCAACTATTTCAGCTGAACAAAATAAGTGTCAGCCATTCACCGACTCATTCCTCGGGGAAATGCCTTGACAAAACGTTGTCAGGCTGCCTGGTTTAAATTTCAAACAATGCTTAGCAGTTAACTGTCAGTCACCATCAATTGACATGTTTTTCATGACAACGCTTTTACCAATTAGAGTCCACTTGCCAGTCAATCAAGTTGTTCTCCGCTTATAGTGTATTCTTTAAAAAAAAAATTTAGAGTACCCATTTCATTTTTCCCAATTATGGGGCAATTTAGCGTGGCCAATCCACCTAGCCTGCACATCTTTGGTTTGTGGGGGCGAAACCAACGCAAACACGGGGAGAATGTGCAAACTCCACACGGACAGTGACCCAGAGCCGGGATCGAACCTGGGACCTCGGCGCGTGAGGCTGCAGGGCTAAACCACTGCGCTACCATGCTGCCCTTATAGTGAATTCTTTTAAGTGTCCTGATTTGTGCAAGGCGAAAAGCTTCGACATGTCTCTTTTTGCAGCAAAACTCTTAACTCATTAGAAGTTAGTTTGATTGCAGGACAGCATGGCCAAGTCCAATGCTGCTGTTGTTCAACAGCTGATTTTTCTATCCCTGCTGAGGGAGATTGCAGCTCTTACTCCCCTCCCTCCTCATCTTCCCAAGCTAAGGCAAGATAATTCAATTGTGATCTTGATATGTACTTGATCCCTTTATTCACTGACATGAGTTATGGGGCAAGTTCTCTGAATTTTCACTCCTCTTTTACAGGTATTGACATTTGCCAAGGCATAATTCGATAGGCACAGGCACAGCTGTCCAGTACCTTGACAAGTGGCTACTCTTCAGTTGGCAGCCCAGTGTCAGCAGGTTGCACAACCGTGAACAGATGACACAGCTGTCCCCCCACTGAAGGCCCAGTAAGGGTCAATAAACAACAATTAGAAACAGAAACCTTGGCTTAAGGTTCTGCCCCTAAAGAAAAATAAGGGTTGATGAAGGGTGATATTAGACTGGGCTCCATCAATCAACAGAATACACACTTACTCTGATATGTTGCCAGTTGTTCAGAATTGAGGTCGTACATCGCCACCACAGGACACTGTTCAGTCTTACAATTGAACATGTACCACAAGTTTACGTGCAGGAATCCAAGCAACAAAGATCTATTGCGGTGTTAAAAGTTAGGTCCCAGAAAGGTATCCTTGATAAATGCATCACATCATGCAAAATTGAACCGTGGAAAACATAACATTCTATGCTTGGTGCATGTGCAGATTCTGCTGATTAAGTGGGGTCAACGGATTGTTTAATCTATCCTTAGCAGCTCTGGCTGTGGAAAACAATTGGCCCGGCCTCTGCTTGCAACTGCAGTCAAACTGCCCTGCAGGAAAGCACACATCTGAGAACCTCTGGTGAGAAGAAGATCGGGCTCAGCTGGGAAGCCTCCGCAGTGGAAACAGTTTTCCAACGCTCACTCACATATGAAGAATAGCCATTTGATTGCGGTCCTAGAAGATGATCTGTGCCCGTAAGTAAGATTCAGCACCTACAAGAGAAGAGTGTAAATTCTCTGAGGTTGGGCTGTGTAGGAAGCAGAAAAATGATAAAGATGATGCTTATCTCCAAGAGGGATAATATTCTGCAGAAATTGTGCAGTAATGCCAGGATAGTGGCTGGCTGGGTGGCTCCATCCTTGGTACATATATATCACTGACATAGTTCAGAATGAAATATTATGTCTCATCAGATTAAGATGTCTTTTGACAGCTCATCAAATTGGATAAAGTTAGGAATGTGGTCTAGGACTTCCGGGTGCGGCGATGACCAGCTAAGTCGCACGTTTCGGCAGCTCCCGGTGGAACGGACTTTTGGGCTCTTAATAAGAGCCTCAACGGCAATTTTAACGGCTAAAAGCACTGTGCGGTAAACCAGAAGGGAATCCCCCCTGGATACGGATGGAAAAAGGAGAGGAAAGTGGCCGGATTGCGGTGGATCCTTTAGAGCAGCGGCAAGGAAGGCAAGCAAAAACCAAGATGGCGTCGGAAGGTGGCAGTTTAATATGGGGCCCTGAACAACACGAGTTTTTGAAACGCTGCATGGAAGAGCTTAAAAAGGAGATGAAGAAGGAGCTGTTGGCCCCGATATTACAGGCGATTGAAGGGCTAAAAGACGAGCAAAAGACCCAGGAGCGGGAGCTTCGGGTCGTGAAGGCAAAGGCTGCCGAGAACGAGGACGATATACAGGGCCTGGTGGTGAAGACGGAGATGCACGAGGCACACCATAAACGATGTGTGGAAATGCTTGTGGGGGATCTAGCCGGGGGGGGGGGGGGGGGGGGGGGGATTTACTGGGTCGCTGCTGCTGGGGAGAAGGGGGAGCTGGTATGGGGTGGGGTGGACGGGGCGGGAGGGCACCTCCTGGGGGGGACATAGCTGCGTGGGAACCGGGTGAGGAGCTGGATAAAAGGGGATGGCTAATCGACAAGGGGGGGGGTAAAGAGCCCCCCAAACCGGCTGATCACGTGGAATGTGAGAGGGCTGAACGGGCCGATAAAGAGGGCATGGGTACTCGCACACCTTAAGAAACTTAAGGCAGATGTGGTTATGTTACAGGAGACGCATTTGAAACTGACAGACCAGGTTAGACTATGCAAAGGATGGGTGGGGCAGGTGTTTCATTCGGGGCCAGATGCGAAAAACAGGGGGGTGGCTATACTAGTGGGGAAGCGGGTAATGTTTGAGGCAAAGACCATAGTGGCGGATAGTGGGGGCAGATACGTGATGGTGAGTGGCAAATTACAGGGGGAGGCGGTGGTCTTAGTGAACGTATATGCCCCGAACTGGGATGATGCCAACTTTATGAGACGCATGTTAGGACGTATCCCGGACCTAGAGGTGGGGAAGTTGGTAATGGGTGGAGATTTTAACACGGTGCTGGAACCAGGGCTGGACAGATCGAGGTCCAGGACTGGAAGGAGGCCGGCAGCAGCCAAGGTGCTTAAAGACTTTATGGAGCAGATGGGAGGAGTAGACCCATGGAGATTTAGCAGACCTAGGAGTAAGGAGTTTTCGTTTTTCTCCTATGTCCACAAAGTCTATTCGCGAATAGACTTTTTTGTTTTGGGAAGGGCGTTGATCCCAAAGGTGAGGGGGACGGAGTATACGGCTATAGCTATTTCGGATCACGCTCCACACTGGGTGGACTTGGAGATAGGGGAGGAAAAAGAACGGCGTCCACCCTGGAGAATGGACATGGGACTAATGGCGGATGAGGGGGTGTGTCTAAGGGTGAGGGGGTGTATTGAAAAGTACTTGGAACTCAATGATAATGGGGAGGTCCAGGTGGGAGTGGTCTGGGAGGCGCTGAAGGCAGTGGTTAGAGGGGAGCTGGTAGCAATCAGGGCACATAAAGGAAAGCAGGAGAGTAGGGAACGGGAGCGGTTGCTGCAAGAACTTCTAAGGGTGGACAGGCAATATGCGGAGGCACCGGAGGAGGGACTGTACAGGGAAAGGCAAAGGCTACACGTAGAATTTGATTTGCTGACAACGGGTACTGCAGAGGCACAGTGGAGGAAGGCACAGGGTGTACAGTACGAATATGGGGAGAAGGCGAGCAGGTTGCTGGCCCACCAATTGAGGAAAAGGGGAGCAGCGAGGGAAATAGGGGGAGTGAGGGATGAGGAGGGAGAGATGGAGCGGGGAGCGGAGAGAGTGAATGGAGTGTTCAAGGTATTCTATGAAAGATTATATGAAGCTCAGCCCCCGGATGGGAAGGAGAGAATGATGTGTTTTCTGGACCAGCTGGAATTTCCTAAGGTGGAGGAGCAGGAGAGGGTGGGACTGGGAGCACAGATCGAAATGGAGGAAGTAGTGAAAGGAATTAGGAGCATGCAGGCGGGGAAGGCCCCGGGACCGGATGGATTCCCAGTTGAATTTTACAGGAAATATGTGGACTTGCTCGCCCCGCTACTGATGAGAACCTTGAATGAGGCGATGCAATGCGGGTCCTATAGGCCTATTTCCCTCCTGAACGTAGACGCTAAGATTCTGGCCAAGGTAATGGCAATGAGGATAGAGGATTGTGTCCTGGGGGTGGTCCATGAGGACCAAACTGGGTTTGTGAAGGGGAGACAGCTGAATACGAATATACGGAGGCTGCTAGGGGTAATGATGATGCCCCCACCAGAGGGGGAAGCGGAGATAGTGGTGGCGATGGATGCCGAGAAAGCATTTGATAGAGTGGAGTGGGAGTATTTGTGGGAGGTGTTGAGGAGATTTGGCTTTGGAGATGAGTATATTAGATGGGTACAGCTGCTGTATAGGGCCCCGATGGCGAGCGTGGTCACGAATGGACGGGGGTCTGCGTATTTTCGGCTCCATAGAGGGACGAGGCAGGGATGTTCTCTGTCCCCATTATTGTTTGCACTGGCGATTGAGCCCCTGGCAATAGCATGGAGGGGTTCCAGGAAGTGGAGGGGAGTACTCAGGGGAGGAGAAGAACACCGGGTATTTGTGTATGCGGACGATTTGTTGTTGTATGTGGCGGACCCGGCGGAGGGGATGCCAGAGATAATGCGGATACTTGGGGAGTTTGGAGAATTTTCAGGATATAAACTGAACATGGGGAAAAGTGAGTTGTTTGTGGTGCATCCAGGGGAGCAGAGCAGAGAAATAGAGGACTTACCGCTGAGGAAGGTAACAAGGGACTTTCGCTACTTGGGGATCCAGATAGCCAAGAATTGGGGTACATTGCATAGGTTAAATTTAACGCGGTTGGTGGAACAGATAGAGGAAGACTTCAAGAGATGGGACATGGTATCCCTGTCACTGGCAGGGAGGGTGCAGGCGGTTAAAATGGTGGTCCTCCCGAGATTCCTCTTTGTGTTTCAGTGCCTCCCGGTGGTGATCACGAAGGCTTTTTTCAAAAGGATTGAGAAGAGTATCATGAGTTTTGTGTGGGCTGGGAAGACCCCGAGAGTGAGGAAGGGATTTTTGCAGCGTAGTAGGGATAGGGGGGGGGCTGGCACTACCGAGCCTAAGTGAGTACTACTGGGCCGCCAATATCTCAATGGTATGTAAGTGGATGGGAGAAGAGGAGGGAGCGGCGTGGAAGAGATTGGAGAGGGCGTCCTGCAGGGGGACTAGCCTACAAGCTATGGTGACGGCGCCGTTGCCGTTCTCACCGAAGAAATACACCACAAGCCTGGTGGTGGTGGCTACTCTGAAAATTTGGGGGCAGTGGAGACGGCATAGGGGAAAGACGGGAGCCTCGGTGTGGTCCCCGATAAGAAATAACCATAGGTTTGCTCCGGGGAGAATGGATGGGGGATTTGGAACATGGCAAAGAGCAGGAGTAACACAATTGAGAGATCTGTTTGTAGATGGGACGTTTGCAAGTCTGGGAGCGCTGACCGAAAAATATGGGTTGCCCCAAGGGAATGCATTCCGGTATATGCAACTGAGGGCTTTTGCGAGGCAACAGGTGAGGGAATTCCCGCAGCTCCCGACGCAGGAGGTGCAGGACAGAGTGATCTCAAAGACATGGGTGGGGGACGGTAAGGTATCAGACATATATAGGGAAATGAGGGACGAGGGGGAGATTATGGTAGATGAGCTTAAAGGGAAATGGGAAGAAGAGCTGGGGGAGGAGATTGAGGGGGGGCTGTGGGCTGATGCCCTAAGTAGGGTAAACTAATCGTCCTCGTGTGCCAGGCTAAGCCTGATACAATTTAAGGTGTTACACAGGGCGCATATGACTGGAGCACGGCTCAGTAAATTTTTTGGAGTAGAGGATAGGTGTGCGAGGTGCTCGAGAAGCCCAGCGAATCACACCCACATGTTCTGGTCATGTCCGGCACTACAGGGGTTTTGGGTGGAGGTGACAAAGGTGCTTTCGAAGGTGGTGGGGGTCCAGGTCGAACAAAGCTGGGGGTTGGCTATATTCGGGGTTGCAGAAGAGCCGGGAGTGCAGGAGGCGAAAGAGGCTGATGTTTTGGCCTTTGCGTCCCTCGTAGCCCGGCGCAGGATACTGTTGATGTGGAAGGAAGCCAGGCCCCCGGGTGTGGAGACCTGGATAAATGACATGGCAGGGTTTATAAAGCTGGAACGGATTAAGTTCGTCCTAAGGGGATCGGCTCAAGGGTTCACCAGGCGGTGGCAACCGTTCGTCGAATACCTCACAGAAAGATAGAGGGAATGGAAAAGAAGAAGACAGCAGCGGCAACCCGGGGGGGGGGGGGGGGGGGGAACCAGAAGGACTCTCAGGGATGTTAGTGTATAAGTATAATATGTATAGGTTGTTGTTATAGGTAATTGTATACTGGACTGCTGAATTGTATTTTTGGAGAGTATTTATTTGGGACAAGGCAGTTGCCATTTAGTTTTGTTTTTTAATTTTGATGTTGTTTATATATTATTTATTTATTGTTTAAAAAACTGGCCATTGTTATTTATATTGTTATATTACTGTGTAAAAGATACACAAATGTACTGTTATGATTGGCCAAAAATTTTGAATAAAATATATTTTAAAAAAAAGGAATGTGGTCTAAGTTTACTTCTTTAAATATGGTCAATTTACATGTCAGTGCAATGCATTGTCTACATTTCTACGGCAGTGTCACCACTCTGTAGGCCTCAGAACTTTTGGTTTTAAAAGTAACACTCCAGGATAGCTTGCGAATTCTGATGAATATAAAGTGAATGTTCTGGTGGGAAAAAATGCACTAAATTATATACTTTCACCTGGTGTGTGGCGAAGTCTCACAATACAAACAAGGATACAGAATAGTGACTGAATTAAGTTTTTGAAAACTGTTGAATTTGCTTCACGAGGAGACATGAAAACACATTTGCACCATCTTTAGATTTCAATATCTTTTGTGTCCCAGTGACCAGAACTACTGAAAGCTTTGACTGAACCAAACGCTGCCATCACTTCCCGCAGTATAGTTCCAGGTTTTCAAACCTGTCGCGTGTGCATTGGCTGGTGATTTTTGCCAGTTTAAATCCAAAACGGGAAGCATTCAGAAGCTAATGAATAGATTCAAATTTGAACTGTTCAGATCACTAAGTACGTCAAAGCTCATCATGATGCCTGGAAGAACCCTACATTCGGATATATTTTTGTGTTTGAATGCATAGAATGCATACTCGAGCAGTCTGCATCAAATTTAACACAGCATGCCCATTCTAATGGAGCTTCTGTTAATGGCTACAGAGGATAGCTCACAGTGTCTGACTGGAGTGAAGAGAATTGTTCACCCTACTCAGGAGATAAAAGTACTATGACTAAAATGATGTAAAAGCATCTGATTGCATTATCATGTGAAGAGGCCTTTGAATACTTCCCTCATTAGATAAAATCAAGCCTCTTAGAAGACCGATTATTGTAAATGACCAGGTAAGTACATTGAGTTTGACCTTTTCAACATGCTCTTACCTTTTAATTTTTTTGTAACTGACAGTCAAGATTGACCCCCTGATGTAGATGTGCTTGAGACAAACCCCACATGTTTGGTAATTTTTATTGTATTTAATAACATTTCGATTCAGATGCATTTCAGTGAAAATGGGTAAACAAAAGAGAAATATAGGAAGTCAAGAAAATGTTGATGGATTGGATGAAGAAAGGTGGGAGGAAGCTTGCATGGACTTGTTGGGCTGATTGGTCTGTTTGTGTGCAGCAAAACTTGATAACATTTTAAAATTCTAGTCTGTGTTTGGTTTCCCTTCCTGATTTTAGTTCCTCTCTATTCTATTCACTGTCCCACACACATTAAACATAACACACTGAAATGGCGTGGCTTGACTATGGGGAAATCGATTTAGACTCTTTACCCGGTGCTTGTTCAGTTCAAATCCTGAAAAAAAGGTCTAAAAGCTGCCGACGTGGGTTTCTACCAACAAATTCCTCTCCCTCGACCCAGTAGCAGATTTGTGGATCCAGAAAAAACTGTGCATGTTTCTGGGGTAATACAGGCTAATTGAGTAGCTAAAATCATTATTACCTGAAAAAAAATGAGTAAGGGGAACAGACTGTACCCATTTCCATTGTGTCCAACTATTAGGAGGAGAGGCCAGACCATAAGGACTAGGAAAAAAAGTAGGCCTTTCAGCCCATCGAATCTGCTCTGCCATTCAATGAGATCAGGACTGATCTGATGTGATAATCCTCAACTCCACTTACCTGCCTTATCCAGAGGCTGACTTACACTTTTGTGGGCCCCACGCTCTCCCGCTATGCAGGGGCCCCACGCCATGCCCCACCCCCTGGTGACATGGTAGCCCATCCCAAACGTCGTCGGGCACCTTCCCCAATGACACGAGCACTGCGCAGAATGACGTCAATGCGCTCCTGACCCCGCCGACTCGCAGCTTACGGAACACAAAGCACAGAAACCTAAAATAGCTGATTGACAGACTGATGCAGTGCTTTTTAACTTATGACAACAACAAGCCTGTACTCACTGATAAATTGAAATCCAAGCCTACCTGTTGTCAGAATGATGGTAAAGATGGTTAATATTGTGACCTCTGTGTCTTGACACGACTAAAAATTAACTGGCTGATGAGCAACAGGATGGAGAAATCAGCTGATGATACCACTGGAGCACAGCAGCTCAGTGGAGGACAGAATGAGCCAGAAAAATTCCAGTGCAGGAGCAAATACTCCAATGAAGTAGAGTGGCCTGTCCCAGTCTAATATCAGTGGCTTTGCTGGGAACCTTCTGGCAGGATTCCTCTTTGTCCAGAAGAGAAGAGACTCGCTGAAGGCCAGTATTGAGGGCAATGGGGGGATGGCAGTTACTCACCGGTTTCACTGTCTGCATATGACCAACAGCCATTATATCACAACATGTTCTCTCTTGAAAACCAGAATTTAGATGGGAAAACACGGTGGAGGGACAGATTTTATCGATTGTCTTGCTTCATCCCTCTATTCCCATCCTATTCACCCATTTGTCAAGATGTCCCTTAAAAGTCACTATCGTATTTGTTTTCACTACCTCCCCTGGCAGTGGAAGCATTTGTGACATATGTTATCAAAAAGATCTTCAGAATGGTTTCTACATTTGGAAAGGTTGCCTGCAAACCATAATGCATCAGTCTGTACAAATCAGCTGGCGAAGCACAGAGCTTATCAATTATATGAATGAATTGATCTTCAAAAGGATTTCTGTCTATGTCCTCCCAGTAGAATTCAATTAACCACTGAGTGCAGCAGCTTTTAGCATTCTCATTCAAACTTTTGTCAAAAAGCATGCAAATTAATTCAAGTTTTCTTCAGTGATTCACTTCTGCCCTGCAACTGCACCATTATTGTATCACAAATAACACTGACAGTCTCAATGATTAATTTTTTCCCTTTTAAAGTGATTTCATGGATCGCTGGTTTCATTAAAAAAATCTGTGTCTTGTAGGCTTCTCATTATCAGAGGGACCTGTATTCTTTGTTAATATTAATGCCTTTGCTTCCACAGAGGTATAGTCATTTGAACGTCCATAACAAAACTTCTAACTAAGGCGAACAATTGTGAAGCATTCAAGAAAGTTGTTTCAACATTATGCAGTGATTCTCTGAGGCCATTAATTCTTTGAAGTATATGGCTGCACAAAGCTGTAAAAAAACTGCAATTGCATACCTTTCAAACTTCTCTGCGAAGCATTTTGCTGAAGCTTTCACAGGTGCTTCCTCTAAAGTTGATGTGACTTTGTCTGATAAGGATTCCTTTATATCAACAAAGTTCAGTCTCAAAGCCAGAACAAAGCCAGCATCTGCACAAGCAGACCACCTGGCATCATGAATTCGTTTGACCATAAAACATTTTCCATGTGCCTGCTCCAAGCTCCAGCATATTCCACCAATGTGTGGAGACTGAAAAAAAGGCATACAGGTTTTGAACAAAGGCAAAGAAATGTTTGGTTGCCTCACACGATCCAGCTGCTGCATTGCAGATTAAATTCAAGGAATAACTGGAACAAGGGATGAATAATGCACTTTGCTTGCATTGTTCAGTCTTGCTTCTAAGACCTGAATATTTTCCTGCCATATTTGTGGCATCAATGCTCAGCCCATGACAATTTTTGATGTCCAAACCTAAAGTTGAAATGATTTCCGAAATGGTTGTTTCCAGGCACTCAGAAGTGTGCGATTGTAGCTGGATAAAACAGAGAAATTGCTCTACAACTTCACCATTGCTGGTCACTTATCTTAAAATTAATGTTAATTTGTCCACATGATTCACAACTGGTATTGAATCAACAATTATGGAATAGTTTTTGGCAGGTCTCTGAGCTGCTCTGCCATTATAGTGATGAAGTCATCATGCATTAAAAAGTTGATCTTTCGCGAGCCACAATATTGCTAACTTTTCAAATGCTCTTTGAGAAGCTCGTCAAATGCACTGACATATTCAAGGTTGGCTAAAAAAAAATACCTCTTTGACTTGACACTGATGAGTCGTCATGTCGTCTTAAAGGAAGTCCCAACGAAGACAGTATGGCAACAACATGTCTCAGCACTTTGCTCCAGTAAGAACACTCCTTTTCGATCTGAGCTGATAACACAGAATTAATCCTTCCAGATAATTTACATGTTTGAATAAATGCACACAGCCTTAATATGACTTTTGGAAGTTTCATGATCAGCGATATCTCTCCCAAATTTTCTCAAGTTAGAGCACCTCTTGACAAATGATTGGTTCCCTTTACGCAAAACTATGTCTGCGCTCTTGAAGTCTGGATAAAGCTGCGCAGAAATACATGCAGATCCCAGCAAATTGCTCTGCTTTCTCTAAAGCCACTTGGGTGAATGTTTCGAGATCTATCCTTGTCAAAGCTACATCCCCTGCCCATAACTCCAGCTCATACAAAAGAAATTACGTTTCTGTTCCACATAGAATTTTGTACTTGCCTTTAATGCAAACATTCCTGTGCTGCAATATTTTTCAAACAATTCTTTCATTAGAAGGTACACAATCTGTTGACAGTTTCCTCAATAATCCATGCGATGTGGTAACACTGAGTATTATAGACCACAAAGATTCTAGGCTGACCTTTGCTTGTAGTTCAGAGAAGTCAAAGCAGCAATTGAAGTGACTTCAATGAACCAGAGTTAGGGCGCAGAAAAAGTCATTTTGAATTCTTACTGCTGATGGACGCTACTCTGTCTGACTCCAGTTGCAAATTGCACGTGTGGTTTTGCTGATCGAGGTGAGGATCATGCTCAGTAGTGATTTACCTTTCCCCTGTCTGCTCTGTAGAATCACAACATGAAGAAGGGCAAAGTAGGTTAGCTACTTCATGGTTGCTGGAGCCCATAGAACTGCATATTAGGAAGTAGCGACATATACCAGCCTCTAAAGGACTGATGAACAGTATGGACTCAGTGCAAGAGGATCATTATTTCTGTTGAATTTTATCCTCCAATTTTCGATATCTACACACACGCATGCGCACGCACACACACACACACACTTGAAAGGCAGCATATCTGGAACAAAAATATTGGGCAGGATTCTCCGGCCCCCAGCCGGGTCGGAGAATCCCTAGGGCGCCACATGAATCTCGGGACGCGATTCTCCGCAGAGTGGAGAATCAGCGCCATTGGCGCCAGTCAGGGGCCGCTCTAACCCTAACCCGCCCTGCGCGATTCTCCGGCCCAGATGGGCCGAGTGGCCGTAGCAAAAAAACGGAGTCCCGCCGGCGCGTTCTAACATGCTCTGAGCCGGCGGGACCTCGGCGTTGAAGAGTCCGGGGGCAGCCTGTGGGGGGGGAGGGGGGTCCAACCCGAGGGGGGGGGGGGGTCCTCGTTGTGGCCTGGCCCGCGATCGGGGCACAACGATCGGCGGGCCGGCCTCTCGGGATGGGGGCCTCCTTTCTTCCGCGCCGGCTCCTGTAGCCCTATGCATTTGACGTCGTGGCCAGTACGGAGAAAAAAGCCAGAGCGCATGCGTGCGTTGGCGCTGGTGCCACTGCACATGCGCAGACCCCGCGGCGGCCAGTTGATGCCGGGGTCAGCAGCTGGAGCGGCGTGGGCCGCTCCAGCGCTGTGCTGGCCCCGTGGCCTGGAGAATCGGGCGCCGGAAGGCCTGTTGACGCCGGATAAAACACTCCCGTTTTTACGCCGGCGTCAACACTTAGCCGCCCGATGGGAGAATCCCGCCCCCTGCCTCTTGCCTCCACTCAACTTTGAAAACTAAATAAAAAGAATAAAAAAATACAAATGATTCAGTATTTCTTTGAAGGGTGTTGGTAGCATTACTCCGTATTTTACACTGCATCTTTCAGCCTTTTCAGAAATTGTGCAGGTCGAATGGACAGCAGCGCTGCAGACAGAAAGATGACACAAGCATTCTCCTCTTGACCCTGAGAGCAAGCATGCAGATTCAGTGATAGAGCAAAAAATGAAGATTTATGCTTTCAATCTATATCTTGCTCAGGCAACCTGTCAGAACCACAGTTCTAATTAAAATAATCAATCAGAAAGCTGGAGGAGAGGTGGAAGTGGATGAGAAGCATCAACTGTTCTGTGTCAACAAACACCATCAAAACAAAGCCAGTCTACAGACAACTTATGGGCCAGTTTTAGCTCCTTTACTGGTCTAGTAGTTGCTGAATTGATTACTGCTGCACACCTCACTGCTGTATTGACCGTATAGTAGTAAGACACTGTCATATGTTAGGAAGCAATTACACATACCCACCTGCCTTTAAAGAACCAATTAACAGTTTTGCTGCCAATGTGGATTAAGTGCAAGAGAATCATTTTTTTCTGTATTATTCCTACAAATTTCATTATTTACCAGTACATATTTTCCAGCAGGAACCCCCCACCCCATCCTGGGTTAACCAGAAACTGAACCGGACGAGCCATATAAATACTGTAATAATAATTGCTTATTGTCACAAGTAGGCTTCAATGAAGTTACTGTGAAACGCCCCTAGTCGCCACATTCCGGCACCTGTTCAGGGAGGCCAGTACGGGAATTGAACCCGCGCTGCTGGCTTTGTTCTGCAATACAAGCCAGCTGTTCAGCCCATTGTGCTAAACCAACCCTAGACTACAAGAGCAGATCAGAAGCTAGGAATCCTGTGGTGAGAAACACATCTGTTGACTCAACAAATCCTGTCCACCATCTACAAGGCACAAGTGAAGAGTGTGATGGAATACTCTCCACTTGTCTGCATGAGTGCAGCTCCAACAATACTCAAGAAGCTCAACACCTTGTGTAGGGGGTCGGGATTGATGCTGCTCCCAATGGCCCCGGGGAAATACTCAGGGAGTCCGGTAATAATAGCTTCATTGAGAATTTGGAGGCAGTTTTGCCAACACTTCGGGTTGGGGGCAGGGTCAAGGGAAATGGCGATTCGGGGGAACCACAGATTTGAGCCAGGGAAATGGGTCGGAAATTTTCGGAAATGGGAGAAGAAGGGGATTGAGACACTAAAAGATTTCTTTCTTGGGGGTCAGTTTGCAGGATTGAAGGAGCTAGGAGCGAAGTATGGGCTGGAGCAGGGGAAAATGTTAGATCCATGCAGGTTCGAGATTTTGCCAGGAAGGAGATACAGAGCATCCTAGTGGAGCCGGCTTCCACATTGCTGGAGGAGGTGCTGAGGGCAGGGGGACTGGAGAAGGGGGTAGTGTCGGCCGTTTACGGGGCTATTTTAGAAGAGGAGAAGGCACCACTGGAAGAGATCAAAGGAAAGTGGGAGGAAGAGTTGGGAGAGCATATGGAGGAGGGGTTCTGGTGTGAGGTGCTCCGGAAAGTGAATGCCTCCACCAAGTGCACGAGGTTGGGGTTGATACAGCTGAAGGTGGTATATAGAGCACTGTTGCTAACTTTGGTTGGCTCTTAATTTGTTGCTCGTTGTGTCTTTACTTAATTTGCTCTGTTTCTATAACCTTTGCTCTACAGTCGCCAGGTATCTTTATGATACTGTCACGAGGTTCAAGTTCAAGTACTGATCAATAACTTGATACACCAGTTAGTAAGTTTCAAATCAAAACACATTTATTATACACAATCACTACTCATGCATAAAACTCTACTTTCTAGACTATCTCTATACTATAGGCCTATACTTAGCTTGGAACTGGCCCACCAGGTCAGGGGAAAAAATGGCCTTTCGTTCGGGTTCTGAATTTGCAAGCTTCAAAGCTGGTACGGACTAGTAGCTAGGAGCGCCTATCTCGTAGCATGCGTTGGCTGGAGACTTACTTGGTTGGTGCAGCAACTTAGGCAGTTCACTGTCAAGGGTTGGTTCGATTTGCTGAGTGACCCTGCCAAGAAGGACGAATTGAACTTGGGGACTCTATTTTATAGTCCCCAGGGGCTTCACGCCCCTTTGGGGCGGACCCCGTGCCTGGTTCCAAGTGATTGGACTAAGTTCTGATCACTTGGATCGATTTCTCCAACACTGGAGCTGTTCCCTGATCACTGGACGGTCCCCGAGTGTCCGTTGGCTTTCCTTTGTCTTGGCTCCTGCTGGCGCCGAGGAGTCTGGCTTGGCCTTATTCACCTTACATGTTTCAATTGTTCCCGGGGATCTCTCATTCGTATGCAGATGGCTGTGAGTTTCAGTGCTGTCTGGGCTTCTGCAAGTTCTAATACACAGGAGACTTTGCACCTGCTAGTTTTTGCCTGTGTTGGCTGAATTTCCCTGTAGTCTTTGTGGATCTCCATTTTAAGTCGGGAAGTGGCCAACCCAGGTGGCTACAGCACACACCTCACAAGGGCAAGGATGTGCCGGCTCTTTGAGGGGGTAGAAGATGTGTGTGAACATTGCGGGGGAGGCCCTGCAAACCACGTTCTTAGGTTTTGGTCCTGTCCATAGCTGGAGGATTACCGGAAGAAGGATTTTAGGGTAATCCCTAAAGTTATGCACTTGAAACTAGACCCGGGCCCTCGGGAGGCCATATTCGGGGTGTCGGATCAGTCGGGGTTGGAAACAGGTGCGGAGGCAGATGTTGTAGCCTTCGCCTCATTGATCGCCTGAAGGCGGATCCTGTTGGATGGAGAGCAACCCTGTGCCCTGGCGTGGCGGGGGGGGGGGGGGGGGGGGGGGCGGCCTGGTGGAATTCTTGACTCTTGAGAAGGTGAAGTTTGAACTCAGAGGAAGGATGGAGGGGTTCTACAATTCATGGGCGTTATTCATTATGCACTTTCAAGAATTGGATAACATCGAACATTAGGGGTGCGGGGGGTTTGGGAGGGGGGGGGGGGACTTTCTGTGTTAATGGTGACTATGGGCGATTCCTTTTTGGTATTTGTTTATGTTAACATGCAGGCAGTTGTTTGTGGGTTGGTGGGAGGATGGGATCATTGTTGCTGATATGGGGATTTACATTATATTCGTTATTGCTTATTGTTGGTGGGTGCAAATTTGGGAGAAAATGTGAAAAGGAGAATAAAAATATTTTTTTTAAAAAGCTCAACACCACCTGGGACAAAGCAGCCCACTTGATGCACCCTTCCACAAACATTCACTCCCTCTTCCACCGATGCACAGTAGCAACGGTGTGCACCATCTACAAGGTACACTTCAGGACCTCACCAAGGCTCCTTCAGCAGCATCTTCCAAACCCACGATCACTAACATCTAGAAGGACAAGGGCAGTAGATACCTGAGAACATCACCACCAAGGTTCCCCTCCAAGTCACTCACCACCCAGACTTGGAAATATATCACCGTCTCTTCACTGTCACTGGGTCAAAATCCTGGAACTCCCTCCCTAATAGCGTTGTGGGTGTCCTACACTACATGGACTGCAGAGGTTCAGGAAAGCAGCTCACCAACACCTTCTCAAGTGCAATTAGGGATGGGCAACAAATGCTGGCCCAGCCAGTGAGGCACATAGCCCATAAGGATAATTAAAAAAAATGAACCCTTCTGAAGTGGGATGAAGGGTGTCACTTGCAGCCTTACCAATTACTGCCGTCATTGAGATCGCCATACTCAAGTCCGGATGCCTCAGAACCATTAGACAATGCACTGATCATTAAATGAACCTGGGAATTCTACTTTGTACTACATAAAGTAACATTTGATCAAGCTAATAAAGGATTGTACTATAAAAAATGAGATACAGAATTGCAATCTGTGACTTCTGCCGAGCATTTCAATTGCATAGAAATAAACCACAGACTGAATGACATGATTAGACATTAAGTAATGTTGCACAGAGTGTTGTATTCAGTGTCCTACAAATGGAACTGTCAGAATTAATCTAAAGTATAGACTTGATTAATCCCTTTCCTAATATCCATCCTCATGTTCATCTGCAAACCAGACCGCCAGAAGTCGAATCTGAGTGTGGCTTAACTCTGGTGCTGTCCTCTTTGTTCTTGTTTTCAATACTTGTCTGCATTCTGTCATCTGGTTGGGGCTTTTATTCACACAGGCAACAACTTCAGGTAGGACTAATTTGGTTTATCTGGTGGTGAGGTCATTGAACCAACGATAGTCAGATCTGCCGGGACTCTCCAGAAGACACCCGTTTCAATTAACATGACGAGTATGTGACAGGAGTTCCCTCCAGTGTTGCCAATGCTTCAGGATTGCCCAGGAGTCTCCAAAAACGAAAGATCAATCTCCAATCTGGTATAAACAAGCCTTTAATTTTCCTTTAAACACTACAATCAATTATCAAAATATTCCATGTGGGAGTGGTTGGAGGGAAGAGATGAGTACATCCAATCACAGTTGGCAATTCAGGACGTGGTACATGAAGAAGGCTCCGATTACTTCTTGCTGAGGTTTATGAGCAGATTTTCCACTCAGTGTGAAAAGTTAGCAATGTAAAAGTAAAATGGGAAAATATGTCATTTGAAACATGGAAGTCTGGCAATACCTGGATAAGGCTACATGAGAGAATGTAGGGGAAAATCCCACAAAGGGTTAACAGCAGCTGCAAAAGAAGGTTTTGAAATGCAGATAGCCTTTATCAAACAGGTTTTAAGAAAACAGCTTGTGACTATTCAAGCTGTAAAGCACGGTAGCGTAGTGGTTAGCACAGTTGCTTCACAGCTCCAGGGTCCCAGGTTCAATTCCCGGCTGGGTCACTGTATGCGTGGAGTCTGCACATTCTCCCAGTGTCTGCGTGGGTTTCCTCCGGGTGCTCCAGTTTCCTCCCACAGTCCAAAGATGTGTGGGTTAGGTGGATTGGCCATGCTAAATTGCCCTTAGTGTCCAAAACATGATAAGTAGAGGTTACTGGGTTATGGGGATAGGGTAGATACGTGGGCTTCAGTAGGGTGCTCTTCGTAAGGGCCGGTGCAGACGCGATGGGCCGAATGGCCTCCTTCTGCACTGAAAATTCTACGATCTATCTATGAATTAAGAAAAACTGATGCATGTCTTTTAAGTCACAGCAGATTGAACTTTTAGTTATATGGAAAAAAGCAATATTTCGCACCTTCTTTGAAGTTAATTATTTTAGTAAGCAGCTAAAAAAGAATTGCTAGGATCTTCAGTTGAATTGGGTGACAAATGTTTAGGTGTGAAATTCTGCTGACACCAGGGGCGGGATTCTCTCCTACCCGGCGGGACGGAGTGGCGTGAACCACTCCGGCGTCGGGCCGCCCCAAAAGTGCGGACTCCTCCGCATCTTCAGGGGCTAGGTGCGCCCCGGAGTGGTTTGCGCCCCGCCGGCCTGTGGGAAAGAGGCTTGGTGCCACGCCAACGAAGGTCCTCTGCCGGACGGCACGAGTTGGCGCATGAGCGGGAGCACCAGCGCGTGCTGGCGTCAGCACCGCGCATGCGCAGAGGGCTTTGTTTCCGCACCGGGAATGGCGGACCGGTACAGCCTCCGGTGCGGAATGATAGAGTGCCCCCACGGCATAGGCCCGCCCGCGGATCGGTGGGCCCCGATCGTGGGCCAGCCACTGTGGGGGCACCTCCTGGGGCCAGGTCCCCCGCACCCACCCCCCCCCGCACCCCAAGAACCCCAGAGCCCGCCCGCGCCACTAGATCCCACCGGTAAGGGACCTAACTCCAATTTACGCCGGTGGGACTGGCAAAAGACAGGCGGGACTTCAGCCCATTGCGGGCCGGAGAATTCGGGCATCCCCGGCGCCCATTGAGTCTCGCTGGACCCCACCATTCTCCGAGGCAGGCGGCGCGACTCACGCAGCGCCGATTTTTGGGGGGCTGGAGAATTAGGAGGACGGCGGGGGCGGGATTCACGCCGACCCCCGGCGATTCTCTGACCCGGCGTGGGGTCGGAGAATCCTGCCCCAGGTGACTATGGGAAGCTGGAGACGACGTGACAACGGGAACACACGTTAGCCCCAAATCGGAGTCAGAGTTCTGAGCTGGGGGCACTATTTGGTAATAAAGAAACTTGAGAAATGACAGAAACCAGATGTAACACCCCTCCGGGGTCAAAGGACTTTTGAACATCACAAAGGAAACAATGTAATCAGAGGTCGATGAGCTGAAGTCATGCTCAATATGATATATAGTCGTGTTAGAAATAATTCAGATTAAAGGTACCTTGTGCAATCAAGAGTAAAATAAAGTTACTTTACGATAATGTCATATAAACTTAATAACTGCTAGAAGGGGAATATAAACCCTAAAAAAGGAGACAACCAGGAGAGTCAGCTCTCATATCTCGGTCATGGGAAGAATAGAACATAGCAACCGAGCAGAACAGCGAATCCATCTGAGGAAGACCAAAAGCTAAAGAAGACAGAGTCAGCTCTCATAGCTGCCCTCGGTCATGGGAAGGATAGAGCACAGAAACCGAGCACAACAGCGAATCCATCTGAGGAAGACCAAAAGCTAAAGAGAGATTGTCAAGGTGGACCTGAAGGTCTTTTCAACCAACCAGGAGAATCCAGAGGCAAGACCTTTTTACTTTTCTGTAAAGACAGTGATTGCATCTATTAAAAGAAAAAATATAATAATAAAATAACTTTAAAAGTTTTCACCTGAAACAGTGGTTTTACAAAGTCTACTTTACTTACTTAGCAATGCGGGACCCAGGATCGATGCTACTAAGTGGTAAGTAGATAAGATATGGGTTATATCGGGGGATAACTTGAAAATTTAGTTTGACCCGAATAGCACCTACCTAAGTCTGCATAGGAGTCAGGGAGTGAGAATCCCTATTCACCATTTAGAATGTCTTATAGTGGTGAGTTTTTTTACTTCAGCAGAGATCCCTTACGAAGAAATTTCATCCATTTAGCTATCCCGTTCAATTTCCTTGGCAACAACTGTCCCTCAACCAACAAATGCTTGCATTTATACATCTTTAACTGGAAAAAAACATTTCATGGTATTTCACAGAAGGATAATCAGAAAAAAACAGATGCTGGGTGAAACTCAAAGATATTAGAAAAAGTGACCAAATATTTAGTCAAAGAGGCCAAGTCCAAAGTGAGGGAATAAATTTGAGAGCATTTGGACAAGGTGGCTCCAGGCACCACCACCGATGGATGTACAAGAAACCAGAAATGGGTAAATTGAGAGCTCATAGAGTGAAGGGGTGGTTGGTGTCATGGGAAGGTGGGGGAGGGGTTATACGTTTGTAGAAGTGGAGGATGTTATTGAGGCATGGGTGACGCCACAAAGAAATTTAAACACAAACACTGGAGTTTTAAACTGGAGGCCCTGGGGACTGGGAGCAAGCGTAGGCAAGCTACAACAGGAATGATGGGTCATCAAGACTCCTGATGTAGAGATACAATCGGCGTGTTTCGGCAAAGTTGAAGTTTACAGAGCATGGAGGATGGGAAGTATTTGGACATTCGCATCTGGACAACACAAAGGCATGAACATGATAGTAAATGATCTGAGGCAGGGGCAGAAGCAGGCAGAGTTATGGAGATGGAAATAGATGGTCCAGGTAGTCAGAACATCATTCAGAATTGAATCAAATGTCGAAGAAATGGTCTGCTTCAACTAAAACAGCAGCTAGAGAAAGGGCGAGGAAGGAGTGAAATTTATGACAGGGTAAAATATTTGTGGCATGTTGGACAACTACTTTGACAATACAGGAATTTATTGTGCCAAGAGAGGTGATGAGAGTGGTAAAGCTTTTTTAAAAATAAATTTAGAGTACCCAGTTTTTTCCCCCCCAATTAAGGGGCAATTTAGTGTGGCCAGTCCATCTACCCTGCACATCTATGGGTTGTGGGGGTGAGACCCACGCAGACACGGAGAAAACGTGCAAACTCCACACAGACAGTGACCCGGGGCTGGGTTTGAACCTGGGTCCTCAGCGCTGTAGGTAGCAGTGCTAACCACTGCGTGGGAGTGGTAGCAACACCATTTTAGAAATGCTCCCCTGAACTAATCTTCCATATGTCCACAAAACAACATACTTCAAAAGAAATAATTGACTGTGACATTATGTGGATATGAATGGCTGTGCGAATGTGAATGGCATCATATAAATGTAGATGGTTCCTTTTTAGTTGGATTTTTTTTATTGGGAATTAAATGCTTGCCAGTTTTTAATGCATTATATAAAATTAAGCCCCTACAATGTAATTTACATTGGTAAAATAGGGATCCATGGTTATTTGGGTGATCTGCTTCTGGAGGTGCAAAATGAACAAGGCATATGTTTCTCAGAGGGGGGGGGGGGGGGGAAGAGGCCGGCCTGCCGATCGGTGGGCCCTGATCACAGGCCAGACCCCTTCGGAGGCCCCACCTGGTGAAGGAGCCCCCCTCCTCCGCCCCCCCCAGCGTTCCCGCAGAGTTCCCAGGGGTGAACGGCGCCGGGGGAACTGTCATTTTTTTCGTCGGCCGCTCGGCCCACCTGGGCCGGAGAATCGCCGCTCGCCGTCTGCGGCGATTCTCCGAGTGGCCTGGCACGATTTTCGAGGCACTGGTTTCCGGGGGCGGTGGGGGGGGGGGGGAATCGCGTGCGGGTGTCGGGGCGGAGTGGTGCGACTCGTGCAGCGCCTCGACGATTCTGCCAGAGGTGACTTGAAGCTGATTTTACACTGGCATCCTACCAAGCTCAGAATTTGGGAGTCCATTAGCCTGTTCCTTATGTTTACTTGGCAAGATCCAGCTCCTTCGTTCTTACTGGCTGTAGAATGGTTCATCCATTGTTTTTGTGGATTTTTTTATCTTATTACTTTACCAGAGTTACAAAGCCAGAGCTCACTGTGGACAGGGGCCTTATCCAGCTCCAAAAAACAATTCAAATTGAATCAATTCATGGTCCCCACAAGAGAGACATACCAGATCCAGGCATTACACCTGATCTCACGCTCATCTTAGCCAAAAGACCAACATCCCACTGCCAGAGTTGTCAGCTGATTGATCGTGGTAAACCACTAATTTATGTATGGGTGCTGGTATCCCAGAATTCAAACTAAAAGAACAGATTAGAAAAGCTGCTTTCAAACAAGTGACCCAACAGGTTACTTTATTGAAATTTAATGCAACAGATCAATAGGAGACTGGACAGCAGACAGTTCACAAAAAAAGACTTAACAAGGTCTGAATGCCCTGAATAATCTAATGCAGCTCAATTGCAAAGTCAACTGGAGCACTTTGTCATTCACTGAAATTGATCAGTGGACAGAACAGAAAGTGTTCAACAGGAGATTAAACGAGCTGCAAAATACTCTGTAATTTGTTCAACTGGCCAATTGGAAATAACTTTCAGTGACTATTTTAGAATTGAGTGCTGAAAGTGCACTGTCAAAGTTGTTCTTAGACTGATCTCGTTTATTTCAGATTCTGGGGGACTGGCACAAAACAGAGTGCAGAGGCTGGAAATATGAAATAAAAAAAGCAAACGTTGGCCATTGCCTAACAGGACTGGCACAGGGGCTAAATCACTGGCTTTGAAAGCAGACCAAGGCAGGCCAGCAGCACGGTTCAATTCCCGTAACAGCCTCCCCGAACAGGCGCCGGAATGTGGCGACTAGGGGCTTTTCACAGTAACTTCATTTGATTCATAGAATTTACAGTGCAGAAGGAGGCCATTCGGCCCATCAAGTCTGCACCGGCTCTTGGAAAGAGCACCCTACCCAAGCCCACACCGCCACCCTATCCCCATAACCCAGTAACCCCCACCTAACACGAAGGGCAATTTGGACACTAAAGGCAATTTATCATGGCCAATCCACCTAACCTGCACATCTTTGGACTGTGGGAGGAAACCGGAGCACCCGGAGGAAACCCACGCACACACGGGGAGAACGTGTAGACTCCGCACAGACAGTGACCCAAGCCGGGAATCGAACCTGGGACCCTGGAGCTGTGAAGCATTTGTGCTACCCACTATGCTACCGTGCTGTTGAAGCCTACTTGTGATAATAAGCGATTTTCATTTCATTTTTTTTATCTCCAGAAGTGAAAATCAAGATGTCAGACATTGCACAGATGAGTGCAGAGTTGTGGTCTCTTAGTCAGTGCTCTGACGCAGGCTGCGCTGTGAATACTCCCCTACACACCACTAAATCAGGGAAAATTTCACTCATCAGGTATAACTAGTTTTTAATGGCAATGTGATTAATAAAACTTGATGAATAGCAGAAACTGACCTGAAAAATTGTGTAATTGTGGAGTGTCATTCATGATTATTTACTAGATTTTTAAAGCCACATTTCAAATAAAATTTCTTGGAGGTTTTTTACAAAATATTTTATCTTCTACCTTTACCCCATTTGTCCCAATCTTTAATTTACTTGATGTAAATAAAATTTAAAGTAATTTTCATTTCTTGTTTGAGCTGTGAAAAGCATCTAACATGGGTTAACTGCTTGGACAGCGTGATGGGATCACTCCTGTTCCAAGCTGGGAATGCCAATATAGAACATTGCAATCAGCTGTACTATAGCAAGAAGTCTTACTACACCAGGTTAAAGTCCAACAGGTTTGTTTCGAATCACTGGCTTTCGGAACACAGCACCTTCAGGTGAGTGCCCCAGATTTCTCTTGTGCCTGCGTATGTGCACCGCGCTGCTCGGTGGGTGGGTGCTTTGGCTTGAGGGCTAGAGAGTGTCCAAAGGGTGGGGCCCCAGTCTCAGGCCTGATTTGGCACAGGGGATGGTTCCAAAGTGGGGACAGGTGGCAAAGGCCATAGTCCAAGCTCAAAACCGCACCATCCCCACAGTGACGCCTGCATTATGTATATATAGCCTGGAATGTTACCCCTTTTAAGCAAAAGGATGAAATTACAGCCTAGAAAGAAGCTGTTTGGCCCTCACCTATCCTGAAATATTTCAAAGGCCTCTGTTTCAAACATTAACCCTGGTAGTAAATTCCAGAGCCTTGTAACCTTTCTCCTGCTCTTTGTCCTAAATTAGGTAGTATTTAGAATCTAGAGACAACCATTTGACCCAACAGATAAGCTGCAGTTTAAGCTCCACATCTCTTCATCTGACCGAGTGGTTCTCAAAGATTTTTGGTTGAAGGACTTGAAGGACACCTTTTCAAATGACACCACCACCCCCACCCTCATCTAAATTATACCACAGAACACAGAATACCCCAGAATACGAAATATTAAAGTGCTGTGTGTAAAGAATGTTTATCTTTTTAAGAAAACGGTTATTTCCTTTCACAGGAAGCATCTTCGCCAGTGCCTCTTTTTAAAACATGGAGACTAGAATTGTTCACCGCACACCACGCCTTATAAATATCATATTTAATTTTGTATTTATGTTGTTTAGTTGTAAGTAAATCCTGTTTGAGGTTCACATATGGCAGAATGTTCTCACCTTATTTATAAGTGGTTCCAAGTGTTGTACAGTAGCAGTGTGCTTTTCATTATCTTAGTGTTGGGAAATTTGTCTTTCCAACTGGTATCTCGCATTCGCTTTACAAATCACACGCAGAAGCATCCAACCTGTGTTCATTGGAGTGCAATGAGAGTGCCAACCACAGTACCTGCAACATGCAAGCTACTTGGCAACGATTAACTTGCTAAGATAGAGAACTATTGAGCAATACCATGCAGGGTGGTCCAAGAGTCAATCTTCGGTGAGTGCCAATTTAGATTATCTTAGTAGGATAGGAGTGGGGTGATACAAACGGTTGAAATCACTGTCTCAGCTGGAACATGCTACTTCTCAGTCAAGCCCTCTTATCCTACCTGATGCCCTTACACAGTACTTTGCCCAGCTGTCCAGGGATAAATGATTGCGCAGAGCATTTGGCGGTTGCTTCAATTCAGTTTCTGGCCAATGGTGACCCCCAAGATGTTGATGGCGAAGGATGGTGAAGAAAATTAGAGCTGACTGAGCAGGTCAGAGACTGGGTATTCAGTGGTGAGTGACTCGTCTTCCAACTTCCCAAAGACTTGTCACCACCGACAAGGCACAAGTCAGGGGTATAATGGAAATTTCTCCCGGTTTCCTCCCACAGTCCAAAGATGTGCAGGTTAGGTGGATTGGCCATGATAAATTGCCCTTACTGTCCAAAATTGCCCTTAGTGTTGGGTGGGGTTACTGGGTTATGGGGATAGGGGGAGGTGTTGACCTTGGGTAGGGTGCTCTTTCCAAGAGCCGGTGCAGACTCGATGGGCCGAATGGCCTCCTTCTGCATTGTAAATTCTATGATAATCTATGATTTGCCCGAATGTGTATAGCTCCAACAAGACACAAGTTCAAAACAATCCAGCACAAAGCAGTCCACTTGAATGGCATCCACTTAAACATCTTCCTCCACCATCGGAATACCATGGCTTCACTGTGTACTATCTGCAGTTTAAATTGCAGAACACAACCAACGTTTCTTCAGCAGCACCTCCCAAATGCCACATGGAAGGTCAATTAAGGACAGGAAATGCATGGGGACACCATCACCTCCAAATCGTACACCGTAAAGACTTTGACTTGGTGTCATGGTTGAACATGCATTGCTGTTTCTTCATTATCAATTGGTCAAAGTCCTGGAACTCTGTATCTCAATGTTTTTCAAAGTGGGGGCAGCGATCGCCTGACTATTTTTTCCGTTTTCTCTTTGGGTAAATTCTTGCTGCAGTATAGTGACCACATGGGGCTGATGTAGAAGCCGGTGCCGTGGACATACTTATCCCCCTGGGTCACTGCTCCAGTCACCACCATCGACATAGCCTCCGGCGGCGACTCCACTTTCTGCAGCAGCTGATTGGCCAGGTTAGTCAGCAACTGCAACTAAAACTGAAGAGTTTAAAATAAAAATCAATACTCTTTAAAATTCTTTCCTGAAAATACTCCTTCTGCACAGAGTGAGTTTCCACCAGTACTTAGTGTTCTTTTTTTGCCAGGTCTGCATCTCCCAAATGACTGCTGACTGGAATATGTTTCCAAAGTACCGCCAGTCAGCAACTCTCTCCGGAGGACTCACATATACAAGATTTAACAGATAATTCTCGTGTATCCTGTGAGGATCTCCCCACCTTTCAATTGGTCCATTGTTCCGAAGCTGATTCACATTTGTCCCATTCTGAACTTGGCTCCGGGGGGGGACGGGTGTGCGTTTAGGAACTCTGTCCGTCCCATCAGGGGGAAAATGCATCTTTTCAGCGATTTTTATTACAAGTATTTGGATCGCCAAATAACAACAAAAAATAGAAAATATATTTTTATTTTTATATGTAAAAACACAGAAGTGCCAACAATGAATGTGACATTTTAAAAAGTAACAATGGGTAATCTATTCTGAAGGTGACGTGGGTCGCGAGAGTCGACCATTTTGTAGAAGTGGGTCGCCAGAAAAAAAGTTTGAAAAATACTGCTACATCGAACACTTTTTGTGGGGTACCTTCGCCACACAGATTACAACAGTTCAAGAAAAAGACTCAAAACCACTTTCTCAAGATCAACCATTGAAAATCAAAATATATCAGCTTTGCCACTGATTCCTGGTACCTCAAGACTGAATATATACATTTTATTAAAAATCCTGCTCAAAATACAACACCATACACCCCAAAATAATCTTTGGTGCAAGTTGCAGTGTTATATGCTTCACTCTTAAGTGTGGTAGCTGATGATGCTAAATGTTATCTTTGAGCAATATGATTCTGGAAATACAACAACAGTCTTCACACTAAGCTGTACATCCAGGTTTAATTCCACTGAGACTGTTCAGGCTGGTGTCCAAAATAACAAGGCCGTACCCTTTCCTCCTGTTCCATCCAGCAGACGCAGTTACTAACTCTTGTGTTACCTACCCACGTCCTTGAACTAGATGTGTCCCAGGAGCCTTCTCACCACCATCCAGTCGTGAATGAACAACTCAGTTTTAATGTGCAGCCCACAACAAACTGCTAGATCACAAGACACAAAGTTAAAAGAACATTACCACCTGGTAAAAGGAGTCGCTGAGCTTGTGTTAACTCATGGAACTTCTGCTGCCATACAGCTTTGCTCATATTCTACCTTTGACTTTCTGTTTACACCTCCAAATGTTATCACTGAAGCCATACAAGGCTTACACGGTGTATTCCTAAATTTACTCGCAGGGCAAATAACCCTCCACTGTTGGTTTACCATGAATGAAGCAAAACTCGATTGAACAGCCTGATACAAATCTGAAAGGAACATGAATTTTCCAAACACAGTAGCTGTATGAAAAGTGTGCAATGTAACTTATTTTAAAAGCCTTGCATGCATCTACGTGTACTAACACATTCCTACCTGAAGGAGGGGACGTTGCACGCCCAATACTTTCATAGTATCAGCAGTGGCCAACACTTTCAAAGGATCTGCAACCTTGGTTGCGGCCTCAATTTCCTTGTTGACATCAAGATGCACCTGATTTAGGAAGAAATTCTTGATGTACATGGTGAGGAATTCTCGCAGTGGGCACTGCTTGCCAGAGCCAGTCCACATGGCAGCTTCAATCTCTTGAATAAATCTAAAAGAACATAAAGAGGTACTTAGAATTCACTGAACAATTCAGGAGAACACTGTATCAGGAGGTCAGTGTGGTGTGTGCTCAGCTGATCATACTGTAAACATCGACAACAAAGTCAGTTGAAAGATAACTCTTTCATTTCAACCCTTTGAAAACAGGAAAACAAAATCTGAATAATGTACCTTATGCAGAGCGATGTTCATACCAACTTCCCAATAAGAGACACTTTACTTACCAGGTGTGGTCTGACCAGTTTCCGAGGCTACAGGACACCACAGATACAAAGGGCTCAGAAATTGTGTTACTTCAATTGACCCACAGGCTGGATGCCGGGAGGTTACACGGAAGCGTATGAAATAGGAGTAGGCTATTCTGCCTTTTGAGCCTGCTCCTCCATTCATTATCGCTGATCATCCAACTCAATGGCCTGTTCCCGCTTCTCCTTCCCATATCCTTTGATCCCTTTCACCCCATGAGCTATATCTAACACTAATGTTTTGACCTCAACTACATTGTGGTGGAGAATTCCAAAGGCTCACTCACCACTCTCTGGGTGAAGACATTTCTCCTCATCTTAGTTCAAAATGGTCTACCCGTATCCTCAGACTCCTTCCTGTATCTACCCCCCCTCCCACCCCTCCACTCTTTCTTCTGAACTCCTACGACTATAATCCGAACTGACTCAATCTCTCCTCATATGTCAGTCCTGCCATCCCAGGAATCAGTCTGGTAAACCTTTGCTGCTCTCCCTCTATAGCAAGAGCATCCTTCCTCAGATAAGGAGACCAAAACTGCACACACTATTCCAGGTGTGGTCTCATTAAGGCCCTGTATAACTGCATCAAGACATCCCTGCTCCTGTACTTGAATCCTCTTGCAATGAAGGCCAACAAACCATTTGCCTTCTTTACCCCCTGCTGCATCTGAATAATTACCTTCAGCGACTGGTGTACGAGGACGCCCAGGTCATGTTGCTTAACATTCCCCTCGCTTAATAATTTATAGCCACTCAGATAATCGGCCTAGCTGTTTTTGCTACCAATGTGGATAACTTCACATTTATCAACATTATATTGCGTCTGCCATGCGTTTACCCATTCACTCGGCTTGTGCAAATCACACTGAATCTCTGCATCCTCCTCACAGCTCACCCTCCCACCCAGCTTTGTGTCATCTGCAAATTTGGAGATATTACATTTTGTTCCCTCAGCTAAATCATTATATATTGTGAATAGCTGGGGGTCCCAGCACCGATGCCTGCGGTACCCCACGAGTCACCGTTTGCCTTTTGCAAAAAGGCCCATTTCCCGTCTGTGAACCAGTTTTTTAACCATCTCAATACACTACCCCCAGTCCCACGCACTTCAATTTTATACTCTAATCTTACCACAAAAAAAAGTAAATCTGGGAGTCCACCCTGTGCACATGGGAAAAATACGAAAATCCCTTTGCCCCCAGCCTCCCAAATCTCCACGGGTCCAACCCCACATACACCCCCCCCCCCCCAATGATCAACCAGTGCGAGTCCAGGTCAGATTCTCCCACAGCACCCGCCTCATAAACTCCACATCATCCCAATTTAGGGCATAAACGTTTAGCAGGACCACCGGCATCACCTCCAGCTTCGCACTAACCATCACAAACCTCCCCTCCCCCCACCCTCCTCCGAATCTGCCACAGTGTTCCACACGTCGAATGCCACCCGCTTATTCACCAGTACTGCCACCCCCTCGCCTTCTTGTCCAGTTACAAATGGAACACCTGCTCTACCCATCCTTTCCTCAACCTTGTCTGATTCCTTATCTTTAAATGTGTCTCTTGTAGAAAAACCACATCCGCCTTCAGATTACTTGGGTGCGCAAACACACGTGACCGTGTGATGGCCCATTCAGCCCCATGACATTCCACAGCGCCCCCCCCCCCCCCCCCCCGGGCCATGTCACCGTCCAGGCCCCCCAGGCCCACCCTCGGATGTCCACCGTCATCACTCCCTTTCCAGCTGCACCACAGCAAGAAACAAGGAATCAGAAAAAAGGTGCACTCATCCTTGACGATCCCCAAGCACCCGCCAGCAAACCCAACAAAACATTTCAAAGGAGAAAAAGCTCTCCTCAAACAATCAGAAGAAAACACCTCCTCAAAAGTTCAGTGTTCTTCTGCCAGTCCACTGTCCCTCAGAAACTCCATTGCCTCCTCTGGTGTATCAAAATAGTACTCTTGATTCTAGTACAGCACTCCAAACTTCACTCCATTCTTGAAGAGGGCAGCCTTGACTCGGTTAAATCCGGTCCTCCTCTTTGCCGTTTCTGCGCGCAGGTTTTGGTGCACCGACAGCTCGTTCCCTTCCCAGGTGCACTTCCTCGCCTGCCTTGCCCTCTGAAGAATCTTCTCTTTGTCCAAGAAGCGGTGCAACCGCACCACATCGTCCTCGGCAGCTCACCCGCCTATGGCCTCCTCACCAGCGCCCTGTGCACCCTGTCGACCTGCAGAGACTGGTCAAAGGCCCCTCCCCCATCAGCTTCTCCAGCATTTTGGCCACATATGTGCTGGCCTTCGCTCCTTCGATGCCTTCGGGCATCCCCATAATCCCCAAATTTTGCCTTCTGGAGTAGTTCTACAGATCCTCCATCTTCCCCTTCAACCCCTTTTGGGTCTCCTGCATCAACCCCACTTCGGCCACCAATGAGGCGAGCTGCTCCTCCTGCACCCCCACTGCCTCCTCCATTTTCTGGATCGCCTGGCCCTTGGACTCCAGCCTCTGCTCCACTGGGTCAATCCATGCTTTGAGTGGCTCTACCATCTTGGCCAGGTCCTCCAGGACTTAGCTTCTCTGTTGGCTGACCTTCTCATTTAAAAAGTCCACTAGCTGCTGCGTTGACCATTGGGCGGGCAGGACAGACGTTTGCTCTCTGCCATCTTAACCTGTGGCGCACAAAGACTCTCCTGTTCCACCAGCTTCCTTCTTCTCGACACACTCCTAGTTCGTGGATCCATGCACCAGCCACACAAAAGGAGTTACACCTTCTTCTGGAACTGCTGCACCACTTTCCATCCAAAATTCCATCCGTCAGACGGGGAAATGACCAAAAATTCCACCTTGAGCGGGAGCTACCAAATGTGCGACCGCTCACTCCATGGCCACCACTTGATGTCCCTGGGGAGTTATTGGCCTGCAATCCCACCAAATTCCCCAACACCATTTCTGTACTAATACTGATCTCCTTCAGTTCCTCCCTCTCACGAAACACTGTGCTCCCCAACATTTCTTGTATCTTAGTTGTGTCCACCTTTGTGAAGACAGAACCAAAGTACGTATTTAGTCGGCCAGCCATTTCTTTGTTCCCCATTATAAGTTCCCTGTATCTGACAGGAAGTAACCTGCATTTGTCTTCATCAATCTTTTTCCCTTCACGTCGGCATGGTGGTACAGTAGTTGGCATTGCGGTCTCACAGCGCCAGGGACACTGGTTCAATTCTGGTCTTGGGTACTGTCTGTGTGGAGTGCGCACTTTCTCTCCGTGTCTATTTGGGTTTCCTCCCACAGTCCAAAGAAGTGCAGATTAGGTGGATTGGCCATTCTAAATTGCCCCTTAGTGTCCAGGGATGTGCAGGTTAGTAGGAGGGAGTGGGCCTTGGTGGGATGCGCTATCAGAGGATCGGTGCAGATTTGACAGGCCCAATGGTCCCCTTCCGCACTGTAGGGATTCTGTGGGTCACACAACTAGAAAAACGTATCCTGTCAGTTTTCATGTTCCCCGCAAGCTTACTCCCATTCTCTATTTTCTCCTTCTTAATCAAACCCTTGGTCCTCCTTTGCGGAATTGTAGCAGTGATGTTGATCAATACCATCTTAGCCCCATTAAATAGTTCTTTTAATTTTAAAGTCATAGCTCTGGACATTTTCCTCACTGATCTTCGACTAAAGGCTTTAACTTCCTCACTGGGACAGTGATCAATGGTCACCCCTCAGTCTTTTGCCCAAGTGGTCATTCCATGCACAAACCCTCATAAGTGCCAGTGGCTGTTTGATGGGGGTAGGACATGATGATTCAGTGTGAACATGCACACTTACAGTAACGGAGACCCTGTTCAATAGTTAGAAGCAGGAACTCTGCCTGATTTCCCCTTCACCAATACAGGGCAGCTGTGGCCAATTACAGCATCCATAATGCTTCCCCAGCCAAGGTCAGTGAGCTCAGCATGGACCAGGAAACACGCCTGGGTCAGAGATGTTGCCGTTTCACTTGAATGGCTGGGGGAAGCCATTCGTATTTCTACAGATTCAAGTGTGATGCTGTAACATTGATTATAAAGAGGTCAGACACTAATTCAACCCATAACTTCCAGCCATACAGTCATACAGTCTTAAACAAATGTTCTTCAGGTTACAAGCATGTTGAAAAATTGTGGAACTAAAGTGAACTGGGTAAAAGCTGTACTGTACTGATGAATTAAAACAGAGTGATCAAGGGGGCTTTGGAAGGAGCGTTGTTCATCACTGTCTTTTGCCAGCTGTCCAGTGGTGTGACAAGGCAGCCTGTTCCCAGGTGTTCACTGGGCGACCCCTGGTTGTAAGGCTGCAGAAAATCAAGATCGGTGACATATTTCTAACTTACAAAACATAATTTTCTGCCCCAACCAACAGACTAAACAGACTCATCAGGAGCCGAACGAAAGCAGCGAATTGTTGCACACGTATCTAACAATGGCACAGAAGTTATGAAATCTGCAACAGGCATGGCTTATTTTGTGTAAATTATTGATATCTGATGGTCATTCTGTTTGAATCTGCCCAGGGTGCACCACTTGCTGAGGGGTGGCTGGGTGCCTGTGGAGACAGAATAACCACATCTTACGATACCATGCCGCGCAGTGTGATCTGGACATGGCCCAGAGCTGACAGGCGGCTGCAACACAAGTCAGGTTGTCTAAACTATCTTGGGAATGATTTTATCGGTTTGTTTTTGGTTAAAGGTTGCATTCGATTTCTATTCAAGGCAACAATCAGTGCTGAAGAAATTGTTTCAAAATAAAATCATCCCTATCTCCCTCTTGCTGCAATGGGTGTTTAGAGTAGGGGCAATGTGTAAATAGAGCTCAAGCTGTATTTTGTAAGAAGCAGCAGTATACTATTATGCCACGAGCCACTGCCAGCCTCCTCAAATTCCTTCCAAGGACAATCGCTCTCCTTCCTAAGCATTTGAATTAATATTCAAGCAACTGTAATATTCAGAATACAGCTGCTCCAAATGACTGCAGCATGCTGAAAGTGAGAGTTCATTTAAACGTTCTGTATAACACTGGACACTCAAGGTGATGTACCCTTGGATGATGCTGTAAAGAGTCCGAACTGACAGAAGGTCATGTGGAAGAGCAAAGCTGAGGTGATAAAACTACACAAAGATAATCTTAAAAATACAGCAAATTAAACAACAGCTGGAGAAGCGGGCAGAAGGAAAATGACCAGGAAAAAGCCTTTTGGCCTCCATGCCCAGTTTGTTTGTGTGGCACGAAGGAAAGATGAAATTGTCAGGAAAAGACTAAAAGCATCGAGAAAAGCGAAATGAGAAGACGAACCAGAAATCAGAGTATCCCCCAAACACTTGGAGTAAAAAGGAACAGTTAAGGCCATCAATGAACTTGGACACAGTTCAGTAAAGCTGTTAGTATCTGTGCAGTTAATTTAGGGAAGTGGATCTTACTAATAGTTTGTCTAATTGCTAACAGCTCATTTTAACTTCAGCTGTAGAACTCAACTTGCAGCAGTACAATCAATATATGAAGTGAATGCTCGTATACGCAAAGTCAGACATAAAGTAGGGAAAATTAAAAATATTTCTTGGCGCCCACGCACATTTCATCTCATCCCTGCATCCCACTCATCCCTGCATCCCATTACGATTATCTCTTCGAATGATTCAATATTAAAAGGAGCAGATGAAACAACTTACTGTGCAGTCATACAGTCTTAAACAAATGCTCTTCAGGTTATAAACATATTCAAAAATGGTTAATCTAAAATGGGCTGGGTAACAAGCTGTACTGTACTAATGAATTATGATTGCATTCAACATGAACAAAAATAGTCAATTCTTTATTTCTGGAAGTAGGGAGTCTGTTAATTGTATTGTCCATTTCAGAAAATCTCAGCAAGTTGCAGATACATTCCAGACATCTTTAAACAATTCTCTGGGAGCAGAGAGGGAGCATCGGTCTGGTCTCCAATCTGCAATAATAACCCGTTTGCCCCGGGGAAGCTAGATGGAGGGTTCCGGAGATGGCAGAGAGCAGGGATCGAGAGGATGGGAGATATGTTTATAGAGGGGAGCTTTCCAAGTCTGAGGGAGTTGTAGGATAAATTTGAATTGACGAGAGGGAATGAGTTTAGGTACATGCAGGCGCGGGACTTCCTATGCAGACAGGTCTCAACATTCCCGCTCCAGCAGGACAGGGTAGTTTCCAGATTGTGGGTGGGAGAAGGGAGGGTTTTGGACATTCACAAGGAACTCATGGGGTCAGAGGAAATGCAGACTGAGGAACTGAAACACAAATGGGAAGAGGAGTTAGGAGGAGAGATAGAGGATGGTCTCTGGGCGGTCTTGTTGAGTAGAGTCAACGCGTCCACAACATGTGTCAGGTTCAGCCTGATACAGTTTAAAGTTGTTCACTGGGCCCACATGACAGTGGCCCGGATGAGCAGGTTCTTTGGGGTAGAAGACAGGTGCGCAAGATGTGCGGGGAGGCCAGCGAACCATGTCCATATGTTCTGGGCATGCCCGAAGCTTAGGGGATTCTGGCAGGGGTTTGCGGATGTCATGTCCAAGGTGTTAAAAACAAGGGTGGCACCGAGTCCAGAGGTGGCGATCTTTGGAGTGTCGGGAGACCCAGGAATCCAGGAGGAGAAAGAGGCAGACGTTCTGGCTTTTGCCTCCCTGGTAGCCCGGAGATGGATATTATTAGCTTGGAGGGACTCAAAGCCCCCAAAGTCAGAGACCTGGCTAACTGACATAGCTAGCTTTCTCTGTCTGGAGAAAATCAAGTTCGCCCTGTGAGGGTCGATGTTAGGGTTCGCCCAGAGGTGGCAGCTGTTTGTCGACTTCTTTGGGGAAAATTAACTGTCAGAAGAGTGGGGAGGTTAGGGTTTAGTTTAGTTTAGAGTAGGGTGTTGGAAAAGGTGGGACCTGTGAGGGAGGAAGACGGCTTTTGCACTATGTTTATATTTGTATGTAAATTATTTCTTCTGTTGTTGTTATAAAACCATAAATACCTCAATAAAATGTTTATATTAAAACATTTTTTTAAAAATTCTCCCCATGCCACATACTTAGGGAGAAAACATAATCTGAACACCTCGTTGCCAGATTTGGGGTGACAGTAACTGCATTGGACATCAAGGTCCCATTTGACCGAGTGTGCCATCAAAGAGCCTGGGCAAAACTGGAGTTAATGGGAATCAGGGGGATAACGTTCCACTGGTTGGAGTCATACCCAGCACAAAGGAAGACAGTTGTGGTGGTTGGACGTTAGTCATCTCAGGTCTAGGACATTACTGCAAGAGTTCCTCAGGGTAGTGTCCTCGGCCCAAACATCTTCAGCTGCTTCATCAATGACTTTTCTTCCATCATAAGGTCAGAAGTGGGGATGTTTGCTGATGATAGCACAATGTTCAGCACCTCAGATCCATGAAGCAATCCCTGCTCAAACACAGAAAAGGCCTGGACAATATCCAGACTTGGGCCAGGTGACAAGTAACATTTGCCCCATTCAAGTGCAGCTCCAACAACACTTAAGAAGCTTGCTTGATTGACACTCCATCCACTCGCATTCACTCCCTCCACCACCAACGCACAGTAATAGCAGTGTACCATCTACGAGATACACTGTAGGAACACCAAGGCTCCTTAGACAGCCCTTTCCAGACCAACAAGAACAGGTCAAATGCTAGGAATTCTGTGATGAGTAATGCACCTCCTGACTTCCCAATGTTTGTCCACAATTTACATGGCAGATGTCAGAGGTATGATGGAATACTTTCCCCTTGACTGGAGGAGTGCAGCTCCAACAACACTCAAGAAGCTTGACTTCATCCAAGACAAAGCAGCCTGCTTCATTGGCATCCCTTCCACAAACATTCACTCCCTCCACTACCAACGCACAGACATAGCAGTGAATATCATCTACAAGGCGTACTGCCGGAACTCACCAAGACTTCTTCGAAAGCACCTTCCAAACCCACAACAACTACCGAACCAACAAAGCACACACCCTTGAATTATAAAAATTCCAATCTTTGATGGAATCACCAAATCAGCTTCGACATTGTTCATTCCTTTCTCCCGAAACTCAATATTTTGGTCCAGTGTTGAACTGAGAACAATGACATTATCTCCAAAGAGTAACATAATTCACAAGTCAATCAAGTTCCATCAGTAAGGTAATAGAGGTACAATAGCACAGTTGTAATGGCACTGGATAAGATAATAAATTTAAAATCTCAGCAAGCTGTGAAACTGAATCATATAAATCTGTCAAATTGTGGTCTTGCACAAATGACGATGTAATCTGATGGATTGGTGCAAAGACTTTTATTGATTTACGAATGGCTGTGGGAGGCACCTTCTCAACTCTCAACCTACCGATAACTCCAGTTCACACTACAAGGTTGACTCTTAATAGCCTCTGAAGTTATTCAGTATATAAAATGGTAGCTTATCGTTCAAACAAATGAGTGATGGCCAACATGTTGACCCAAACATAAATAAAACAGCTAGGATTTCACGAGTTATACAGGCCAATTATTTTAACTCATGTCACTAATTCAAGTCCTGCACTAGTTATATTTTGGAGGGCTGGTTCCTTGTTACCAGTCACCATCTTGTATAAACTGACCAATCTTGCATGGATTAGACTCTGGAAAATGGTTTCACAAAAAAAAATTGCCAAATCAAATAAGCAAGTAACTTTGTTCCGATCCTCTCAGGGACCATTAAGGGTCAAAGAAGAAATCTAAACACTCAGCAATCAACCGATCAACCAACAGAACTACGCCACACAATTTCATGATTTTAAACAAAAACAAACTTTATTGTATATCAAAAGGAATCACACAAAAGTATTAACTTTACACTATAATTTATTAATACTTCGGCTGTGAATTCAGTTCTACTTTTTACTTGCCCCTGTCCAAGAATTCCCTTTTACATGACAACAATTTTCAAAGTTCATTCACTTCCTTAAAGCCACAATCCTCCGGAATTCACTTGAATTCTCTCCCGTGTTCTAGCTATCCAAGGTAATATTCGATGGTGTTGCTCCATTAGCTTTTTGGAGATGTGACCTTCCACCTTTTCTTTACAGACCTCATGTGTATGGATGTCTCAGTTCCTTGATTGGGTTGATGACAGATACCCAACTTTCCCACACAGCTTTCATAGCAAACTCTGCTGGCTGCTTTCTGCCACAATGCTCTGCAGATCACTAGCTGTGAACTAGAGCAGATCTTGCAGCCGCATTTCCCAAATGAAAGCCAAACTGAACTGCCTGTTTCTGTCAGCAAACAGACACAGATAAATTACACCAAATAACCTTTTCACCAAAGCTCCACCCCGAATCACTATCGCTTTGGCAACTTGGTATATTTTGGGATAGTTTAAATAGAGCAGTTTGAACAGAAACACAGATTGTTTTCCTTTAGCACAACTCCGACTTTCCAACCCGTCCCTTCCCTCTCTTTAGATCTGAAGAGTCAGACAGGTTTGAAACGTTAATTCTGATTCGCTCCCCACAGATGATGTCAGAAGATCTGAGTTTTTCCAGCATCTTCTGTTTTTATTTCAGATTTACAGCATCTGCAATATTTTGCTTCTTGATTCAATACAGTTCTATTACTAATGCAGTTTCATGACCCTTTTCCCAGATTCCCTGGCTCATTTACAAGCTTACAGATGAATCATTCATTGCTGAAGTTGTTTCACCATCAATTCTGACCTTGCAAGATAAACACAGGCAACATTTCCAGTTGAATCACCCAGGATTGGTCGAGTCGCATTTACATTAGAGTTGTTTTTACCAGCATCTCAGCCAGACATCCCCTTACTTTATTTGTAACACATTTACACACAACTTAAAAGTTACACTTCTAAAAATAAAAGTTATATTCTTAAGCAAATGAACAACATTTTCGCTACAACATGGTTACGATAATGTTGTGCACTGAACAATAGCAGAGGCCCTGGCTGGTTTGACCCCTTCATATACAGAGGACAAGATCAAATGCAGCACCTCAACTGCTGGATTGATCAGCTTCAGCAGTCCAGAAGGAATGTGCAGCGAAGAATTTTATACATTAAATATTTTGAGTATGAGCACAGAAAATCTAAGAAAGAACCAGTTCATACACAATTAAAATATTAATTATATTCACCATTCTTTTGGGACCAAGTGATATGAGGTTTTAGGATCAGCTTACAAACAAAGGTTCTATCTCAACCATTCAAACTCCACAAAACTGATGGAGCTACTGTATTCATGGCCTGTGCTGAATCACATTCTTTATTAGCTGATTTAATAATGGCATGATGAGCCAATTAGTTCAGTTTTGGCCAGAGCTTATTGTGGGATTCTGGTAGTAAAGTAACACAGGTGCTGGTTTCCAACTTTTGAAACTGTAGGGATTTTGTTGTTGCGTTTAATATATAGTTGGTCTCACATGTGAATGCCAAAGGCAAAATGAATTTAATAATTGGAAATTAATGGTTCCCAGCAGTTGAAAACTCTCAAGTCTCAAGAAGAATGCATGGCTTTTCATCAAGGGTGGGGTGTGAGGGGGCTTCAATAACAAAGGGGAGAAAGCCATGCTCCAGTTCACAGGGTCTTGGGAGTACCAAGTTCAATTTTGGGCACCAAACCTGAGGAAAGGAGAGAGCACAGTTTTCCCCACATGACAGCAGGGCAGGATTGAATCAAGAAAACTGTTTGGAAAAATTTGCTTTGTATTCCCTCGAATTTGACAAGATGAGGCCTGATGTAATTGACTACTTCAAAATGATAAAGAGATTTGAAGGGCTATGCACAGAGAAGCTATTTCCTCCAGTGGGGAATCCAGAACAAGGGGAATAACCTTGAAATTTGAACCAAGACATTCAGGTGCAAAATTAATGTTCTTTTTGATACTCGGAGTAGTGGAAATCTGGAATTCAGTCTCTAGAACGGCTGAATACATGAAGGGTCAACTGAAATTTTTAAGACTGAGATCAACAGATCTTTTATTAGGTAAGAGTATTAAGTGATATAGATCAAAGGCGTAGTAATAATGTTTAAGGTGCAGATTAGATGTGATCTAATTCAATGCAGGACAGGCCGGAGGGGCAGCATGGTAAACTCCTGGGCGAATGCTGGGGTATTAACCACATTCCATCTGTTGCCAGACTGCATTCCCCCAGCTCAGGGTAATTTTTCAAACCCCCAACACCTTGAGGATTGGCTTCTCAAATGTTCATCTCACTTCACCACTCTTCACAAATTTCAGCGACTTAAGAGCATCACAGCCAGAATTCCCTGCATATCCACAACCTTCCCAAACTTGATTCTATCCACAGTGCATCGATTTTCAAGATCCCTTTCCTCATATATTGCTGCAACTTCAGCCCATCTCACACAGTTATTCTTCTCCAATCATCTGTGCCAACCTGTTCCCGTTACTCATCGAACTGCAGATTACTGCTTGCTCCTTCCTGCACTGAAGGCATGTCAGTCTGTCATGGTGCTGCTATCTCAGAGGGTTGCCTGGAAGCACTCAGCTGCTGCGCTTCCCCAAACATTCAAATAGCCATCCCACGTACATCATTTTGGGCTAGGTTTTTTGCTCCCACTCACCCACCCACTCAAGATTACTCCTTGCTCCAATCAATGTTCACCTTGCTGCCTTATGAATTGGTCTGAGGTGCTAATCTACCTGACCAGAGCTAGATGAAAACCTGCTGCAATCTTTTCCCCATTTCTTTGATAATTACCGTCCAAAGGCTAATGCAATTGAAAAATGAAAAACTAAGATTGATAGAATTTTGATACACAAGGGTATTCAGGGGTATGGAACAAGTCAAGTACATGGAGCTAGATTGCAGATCAGCATAATCAAACTTAATAGCAGAATAGGCTCGAGGGACTAAATGGCTTATTCCTGTGTCTACGATGGACTCATAATACACTTCCAAATGGTATACAAACTGAATGAGTAGCTGCAGCACCTGTGAATTCCCATCGGTTACTTTTGCATAATCTCTCACTGGAAATAATCCTTATAGATTGGAAAGTAAATGGATTTTTCTTTCTCTTCCCTCCCCCAATTACGCAAGCTATCAATTCGATCATATCTTCTAAAGCGCCTGTGCAAGAAGCAAATCAAACTTAGACTCTCCAAAATCATGACAGTTAGTAATTCTTTTCCTGAAACAATTCCACCAACAAAATTGCAATCATGGCTGTTACAATCTGCTTAGGATGCTTATCTCATCTGGCTGAAAAGAATACGGCATGATATTTTGGAATGTTTTCATGAAATATACATGCCGGAACAATTATTGCGATTTAAGAAAGATGACATGAACCAATTATGGATGGCTTCTTTTATTTATTGCATTTTAATACAGCAATTATATGGAGTTTAATAACTACTGCAAGTTGAACTTCTCACTCAGAGCTGGGTTTGTGATTCATCACAGAACTGGTTAATTTTCACACAAAAAATTAATGTACAGTGTAGCAGTGAACAACACGCAATTCAAGAGGTCCAGTTTCAACCTCTCATCTCTACTGAATTGACTGATTTGTCTTCAACTGGCTACAGAGCCCAGGTACTAAGGAGGCAAGACAATGAGTCAGCATTATTGGTTCAGATTGTTAAGCTAACGCCAGACTATAGTTGTTTGGATAATATAAGCACAGGAGAAGTTCAAATGTGTTACTCTTGGCACTCCCCATCAACTCTGAAGAATGAATGTGTATTTTGTGCAAGTGACTGGCGATTTAGTGGCAGTATTGAGGAAGTGTTGCACTGTCTGATGTACTGTCGTTTGGATATGATGCTAAATTCAGGCCCGTTTGCTGTTTCTCGTGTTCTGGCCAACATTCATCTCTTAACCAGCATCACCAAGATAGATGTTTTGGTCATAATCACATGGTTAGGTCTTGTTGTGTGGAAATTAGCTGCCACACTTCTCTATAATCACAGCAGTGACTACACTTCAAAAGTACTTAATTGGCTGTAAAGTGCTTTGGGACATCCGAAGGCTGTGAAAGGTGCAACAGGATTTCAAGTCTAGAGTTGAGCTGGGAAATGATACCCCAAATTGGCAGAAGGAATAATCATCAATGAGCAAAAAATAAATATACCTCTCTTTCAAAGCAGGGCAATCAAACAGCTAGTACGGCAACACAATGGATTGGAACTTTGCTATGGCAGAAGACCATGACCTGGTTTTGGTTTTCAATTTTACTAATTTCCAACTTGAGGTGGGCTATTTTGAGAAGGCACAAAGCAGAAATAGAAATTGGGGATAGGATGTTTGTGGGCCACATGGATACCTCACAACAGTTTGTAATAGAAAGACAAGTACAGAGACTGGATAGTTATTCTGTGGAAAATATGGCAAGGATGGGGACAAATTAAATCAGAACAGAAAAAAAATATTTATTCCAGTTAGAGCAAAATAAAATTAGCATTTATAGAACCTTGAATAAGACAAAGAAAAAAAAGAGAGGATTTTAACATTCTCAGACATGGAAATCAAACCTGTCAGAAATGTTATCAATCACAGACATGAGGAGGCTCCACAAATATCCCCATCCTCAATGATGGAAGAGCCCAGCACATTGGTGCAAAAGACAAGGCTGAAGCATCCACAACAATCTTAATAATAATAATAATAATAATAATAATAATAATAACAACAACAACAATCGCTTATTGTCACAAGTAGGCTTCAATGAAGTTACTGTGAAAAGCCCCTAGTCGCCACATTCCGACACCGGTTTGGGGAGGCTGGTACGGGAATTGAACCCGCGCTGCTGGCCTTGTTCTGCATTACACGCCAGCTGTTTAGCCCACTGTGCTAAACCAGCCCCTAGAAGTGTCGAGTGGATGATCCATCTCGGTCTCCTCCAGAGGTCCCCAGCATCACAGGTGTCAGTCTTCAGCCAATAGGATTCACTCCACGTGATATCAAGAAATGGCTGAAGGCACTGGATAGTGCAAAGGCGATGGGCCCTGACAATATTCCGGCAATGGTACTTAAGACTTCTGCTCAAGAACTTGCCGCACCCCTAGCCAAGCTGTTCCAGTACAGCTACAACACTGGCATCTAACCGGCAATGTGGAAAATTGCCCTGTTCACAAGAAACAGGACAAATCCAACCCAGCCAATTGCCGCCCTATCAGCCTACTCTCCCATCATCAGCAAAGTGATGGAAGGAGTCATCAACAATGCTATCAAGCGGCACGTCCTCAGCAATAACCTGGTCATGGACATTCAGTTTGGGTTCCACCAGGGTCACTCAATCCCTGACATTATTACAGCCTTGGTTCAAACATGGACACAAGAGCTGAATGCCAGAGGTGAGGGGAGTGTGACTGCCCTTGACATCAAGGCAGCATTTGATCAAGTATGACTTCCAGGAGTTCTAGCTAAACTGGAGTTAATGGGAATCAGGGGGGAAACTCTCTGCTGGTTGGAGTCATATCTGGCACAACGGAAGATGGTTGTGGTGGTTGGAGGTCAATTATCTCAGCTCCAGGACATCAGTGCAGGGGTTCACCAGGGTAGTGTCCTAGGCCCAACCATGTTCAGCTGCTTCACCAATTACCTCCCTTCATTATAAGGTCAGAAGTGGGGATGTTTGCAGATCACTGGACAATGTTCAGCACCATTCATAACTCCTCAGATAATGAAGCAGTCCATGTCCAAATGCAGGAAGACCGGGACAATATCCAGGGTTCGGCTGACAAGTGGCAAGTTACATTCGCGCCAGACAAATGTCAGGACATGACTATCTCCTACACGACGGGATCTAACCATCGCCCCTTGATATTCACTGGCATGACCATCATTGAATCCACCACAATCAACATCCTGGGGGTTACCATTGATCAGAAACTGAACTGACTTAGCCACAGTATCCAGAGCTGGTCAAAGGCTAGGGATCATACGGCGAGTAGCACGTCTCTTGATCCCCCCTACAAGGCACAACCTCCTCTGGGTGAAAATGTTTTTCCTCACATCTGCTCTAAACCTCCTTCACATGACCTTAAATCTATTCCCCCTGGTTAATGACCCTCCACCAAGTGGAAAAGTACCTTCCTGTCCCCCTATCTATATCGCTCATAATTTTATACGCCTCAATCATGTCCTTCTTCAGCCTTCTCTGCTCCAGTGAAAAGAATTACAGCCTATCTAGTCTCTCCTGATTGCTGAAATGCTCCAGCCCAGGTAATATCCGGGTGAATCTCTTCTGCACCCTCTCCAGTGCAATCACTTCCTTTCCATAGTGTGGTAACCAGAGCTGCACTCAGTGCTCCAGCTGGGGCCTAGCCAGCATTTTGTGCAGCTCCAGCATAACCTCCCAGCTCTTATATTCAACACCTTGGTTAATAAAGGCAAGAATCCCATAGGCCATCTTAATCACCTTATCTACCTGTCCTGTTGTCTTCAGAGATCTGTGAACCTGCACACCAAGGTCCCTTTGATCCTCTGTACTTCCTGGGGTCCGACCATACATTGCATAATCCCTTGCTTTGTTAGTCCTCCCAAAATGTATCACCTCATTTCTTGTGGTTAAATTCCAATTGCTAGTCTTTTGCCCATCTAACCAGCCCGTCTATATCGTCCTGTAATCTAAGGCCTTGTTCCTCATTATTTACCACACTACCAATTTAGGAGTCATCTGTGAACTTAATGTATCATACCTCCTACATTCACATCCAGATCATTAATGTATATTACAAACAACAGGGGACCCAGCACCAATCCCTGTGGAACACTGCTGGACACACGCTTCCAGTCACAAAAACAACCTTCAACCATCGCCCTCTGCCTCCTACCACTAACCAGTTTTGGATCCAGTTTGTCAAATTGCCCTGGATCCCATGGGTTCTTTTTGTGCTGTTACTGCTTTACAACCCTAAATTATCCTGTTGTTGTAAGATACTAAAAACAATCTCCATTCTTGCTCCATCATTACTCCCAACATTCACTCCCCCTTACTACAAGCGATAAGTAAATATTTTTTGCTTTCATACCACTCAAGAAAATGGTACACTGATAATTGGTGATTAAACAAATTATAAGAGCCTCAAAATTATTCGAACATATCAGCAAATAGCTGCTGGATTCACGTGACATTCCGGGTCTGCAATGCTGACACAGGAATTAATCAGTTTATTTTTAACAAGAAAATACCTCCATTAAATAATACAAGAAAATGCCAAACAAACACATTAAGCGTTCGCCTGGTGATACTGCCAACTGTCACTGCTCGGCTAAGATTAACAAACTTCGAATTTTTTTTTGGCAATGCCCGTTCTCCCTTATACATTCTTGCCATTACATCTGAAACAGAATATTAACTCCTAATTTTGGGAACCTGACTGTGTGTTGGGCCCAGTCCAGTACAAGTCCTTCCTTCACACAGCCAAATAATTTGTTTGAAAAAGAGGAACTCTACAAGTTGGACAATAAAACTAATGCACTTCTGAATAATGGACCTAAGTGAGAGTAAGTAAGAGTGGACAAAATGCACTTTTACGATTAGATTTATTTTAAGGACACCTCACTCTTTCAGATACTTGCAGCCTGATCACCTCATTTAGTATCAGAATTCTAACTGCAGAAACTGATCATTCTGACCTTCGCTTTGATGAAGGCATTCTCTAAAAGCAGAGAAAACAAGAACAGGAATGAAGGCGTCAGGAGTTAAAATAAAACGTCCACTCTGTGCACAGCGTGACATAGACATGGCCTAATGTTTCTAAACCCAAGGACAATAGATAGCACTCAAAATTGACAGCAGTTGATTTCAAAACAGCCTCAGGCACCTCAAAATAAGGTCTCACCATTAAGTCCCTTTATAAAGAGCGATTATCAAAACCATTCTTTAAATAAGGGCTATGTCACCATTCATAACTTGTTCTGGACAGCAAATGACATGATCAGGACTCTTCTCAACGGAACCTAGTGAGAGACTCTCTTGGACTCTGCCAAGCACCCACGGGAGTCTAGAACAGAACAGTCTCAGCAAGCGTGATTTCCAGATACTGTTATTCTTGTGGGATGTCCTATCATATTTCACGTCTGCTCATGATTTATGGATTTGAGACACTTGTGATCATGACTTGTTGGATATACTGAATCACAAGACACTGAACACCTGAAAGCTCTGGCACAAACACCTAGTACGGGACATATTAAAACCGGAGATCAATTTGGTGGTATCACTCACACCGATAATAATTGTTACTGTGGGACATGTAAATATCAGAGTTGTGCAGTCAGGAATATAGCGGAGCTGGATCATTTAATGCCACCTTGCGGAAAAGAGGAATATGCCCTTTTCCCTGGACTGCTGTTAATTGCAAGAGTCTGAAGTTTGCATTCGTTTTACTGTATAGGTTTGAGAAACAATTTAAGATGCCCAATCTAACAAAAACATTAGCTTTAAACACAACTCCGATTTATAGCATTGCCCTTGGTCACAAACATTTACGAGATTTAAAAAAGCAATGAATAGCTCAATTTGTCTGTTTGCGTTGTGAAAGTCAGCCATCATAATTAATTGTGCTTGGGTTTAACATATTCAAATCGGAGTTGCTTATGCCTAATTTTCTCTATCATAAGAAGCTTATGACTGCATGCTGCAATTAAATTCATGCTCCTCTGGTCTATCAACAGCCAGTTTGTCACACAACAAAATAAACTACTGAATTTGACAGCTAATATATGAGCTATGTCATTGGTTAGCAAGTTGTCACTATGGCTGTCGAGAGAGGACAAAAAAACCCAAATGTTTCCATTGTACAACACACTTCTGGATAAGAGCATTTCGGGCAGAGAGAGAGCAGAAATCAGTTTCACGCCATTGTGAATTTACAGTAGGATCATCCACTGGTGCCTGCCATGGCCGGTTGGAAAATCCCCCAGAAGCCGGCATGAACCACATTTGCACCATGTTCATTGGATGGATGCAGATAAAGGCGGCCCCCCCACCCCCACACACGCCAGATTCTCTGCAATTACGGTGGGAGAACACGTTGGCGCAAAACATGTTTGGAACAGTGTGGCATGCCCATGTTGGGATTCACTGGAACAATGCCTGGTGCTGCCGCGACCCTGGAACAGCACAGTGGCATGGGAGAGCACCTGCAGGTGGACTTTCCAGATTTGATGTCCTGGAGAGGTCCATCTTCCAGCGTTAAAATGTTCTTGGAGATTTATCTTAATTTTCTCTTCAACAGTGGGTCAGTGAGGTTGGGCTGTTTTTCTATATGACACGCGGACACAACAGTTGTCTATGCGCCATCCAGACCTGTCCCGCTACTGAACATGGCGTCAAATACCCCAGTGCCTAATTAATGAGGTCGGAACCAGAAGATTTGGGGTGTTTTCCCACCACCCTCCCTAGTGGGAAACACTCCATGTTCCATTCCATGCCAAAATGGGAGAATTCGGCCTTTATTGGCATTATCACAAACTCAAATGACTGACTATGCTAACGAAACAAAGTTATAAATTAATGGATACACGTATTGACAGGTTAAGCGCAAGTCAAAAAGGAAGTCCTGTCTGTAAATCAATCCATTTTCTGTCAATAAAATGGCACTGTTTTGACTAGCCTATTAGGGCGACACGGTGGCACAGTGGCTAGCATTGCTGCCTCACAGCACCAGAGACCTGAGTTCCATTCCAGCCTTGGGTGACTAGCTGTGGAGTTTGCACTTTCGCTCCATGTCTGCATGGGTTTCCTCTGTGCTTCGGTTTCCTCGCACAGTCCAAAGATGTACAAATTAGGTGAATTGGCTATGATAAATTGCCTCTGAGAGTCCAAAGGTTGCTCAAATTGTCCAAAGATTAGGTGGGGTTATGGAGTTACAGGTATTGGGGGGGGGGGGGGGGGGGGGAAGAAAGTGGCCCAGGTAGGGTTCTCTTTCGGAGGGTCGATCGGCTGAATGGCGACCTTCTGCACTGCAGATATTCTATGATGCTGCTATCACATCTCTATGCTTTTTGGGTAGGCTGTTTACATAATAACTAGCTGATCGTGCACTGTGGCAGTGTACGCAGGGAGTTAGGGTCAAGTGCAGTCTATAGGGGGCAACTGGACCAGGACATATAGACGTAATTCAATTTACACTTCAAAGTCATTAATCTGTCTTCATGTACAACATATTGATTTTATGTTATCATTTTATCATTAAATAACAGAGGAACAGGTAACTACATCAGGTGTCAGCTGCAATTCTGACTGGTCTGTCTTTTGGATAGAGCTTTCTTTTCCTTAAATGACAGGCAGGAAATGCACAGCTGATCCACCAGGCCTGACCCATACTAATGGTGCCTGAAGCATCATGGATGGACATTTGTTGACCCACCCTCCAGCTGTCTTCTGAAAATAATTATCTTGAAGAGTGAGTTTCAACCTTATAGTCTCAATTAATTAATACGAAGAACTTTCAAACCATTTTGCTTTTTCCTTCAAGTACTACGAAATTTGTAAAGAGAAAACTAACTGCTGAACAAAACTCGCATGGGGTTACTAGGCCCAAATGAGAGTGAGATGGGGAGACTCACTTGCCAAACCTACAAGAACAGCAAGAATTTAAGTAGATCAATAACACTTATGCTCTTTTCAATCTTAAGTGATATCCTGCATTATGGAGCGCCCACCAACTCATAGAATAGAATCATGGAATCACAAGAGTGCAGGAGGCCATTTGGCCCATTGAGTCTGCACCGACCCTCCGAAAGAGCATCGCACCCAGGCCCAATCCCTGCCCTAGGGGCTGATTTAGCACAGGGCTAAATCACTGGCTTTGAAAGCAGACCAAGGCAGGCCAGCAGCACGGTTCAATTCCCGTACCAGCCTCCCTGAACAGGCGCCGGAATGTGGCGACTAGGGGCTTTTCACAGTAACTTCATTTGAAGCCTACTTGTGACAATAAGCGATTTTCATTTCATTTAATTTCATCTCTGTAACCCCACCTAACCTTTAGATACTAAGGGGCAATTTAAAAACTGTTTTAGAGTACTCAACAGAGAATGTGCAAACTCCACATGGACAGTGACCTAGAGCCGGGATCGAACCTCGGACCTCGGCGCCGTGAGGCAGCAGCGCTAACTACTGTACCGCCATGCTACCTAAGGGGCAATTTAGCATGGCAAATCCACCAACCCTGTACATCTTTAGACTGTGGGAGGAAAGCAGAGCACCCGAGGAAAGCCACACAGACACAAGTAGAATCTGCAAACTCCCCATACAGTAATCCGAGGCCGGAATTGAACCTGAGACTCTGGACCGGAGAGGCAGCAGTGCTAGCCACTATGAGCCTGATTTTAACCCTCGTGAATGGGTTTTGAGTGAGTTAAAAATCGGCCCCAAAATGGCTCAATACTTTTAAAAAACGTTTGTACATTGCTCGGGAAATAATGCTACATCTCAACTCTGCCTGATGTCCAGTGACTCAGGAAAGCGACTTATTTTACCCTTTTGAAATACATCATTTATCAATGAGCCATAGTGGTAAGCCAACTTTTGCCAAGCTTCGCTGTGTTCGAGTTGGAGGATCTGCAGAATTATGAAGGGTCTGGACAGTAGAGATAAGGAGAAACATTTCCTGCAGGCAGAAGGATTGAGAACCAGCAGGCACCGATTTAAGGTGATTGGCGAATAAAGCAATGACGAAGGAAAAGGTTTAGAATACAGCAAATAGTGAGGATCTGGAATGCACTATCTGGCAGTATGACGTCGACAGATTCAATTGTGACTTCCAAAGCAAAATTGAAAACATATCTGAAGAAAAACAATTGTGGGGATCCAGGGTGACGGAGTGAGGCTAGCGGAATGCTCTGCAAGCAAGCCGGCAGACATGATGGGTCGAATGGCCTCCTTCTGTGTTGTAACCATTCTATGATTCTACCTTATATCCGGTTAATCCAATATGAATTGATCAGAATTTCCAATGAAGTTTCCACGTCATCATTGACAAGAAAAAGGTCTTGTGATATGACGCGAAAATGTGGAAATAGTACAAGACCTAAATAAAACCACCTGTCAATACTATCATTCTTAAGTGGGAACGTGAAATAAGAAGTCCAATTTATTGCTTCTCAATGACAAGCAGGGTTTTCAGACTTTCAAACCTTCTCAGGGACTTACAAGCAGTTAAACATATTTATGGTCACCTCAACCCTTAGATTAGATTATTTCTTCAAATAAATACACAGATCCCCAATGTCAAAACGTTGCAGTGCAGTGCTGTTGTACCAATGTTGCCCTAATTCGACTGTGACACAGTGAGTATTACAGACATAGGACCTGAGGGTGCACTAACTCCCCAGAAAGGACCTTTAGTATTATAGGTTATTATTCATAGTAGAGCAGAGGAACGAAAATCACGTCATTCTCTGGCATATACAGTATTGCGATCCCAGATTATGTGTTGGCTAACAATACAATCTCGCAGCTGGTATAGATCATTTTTGTGATACTGGGGCACATCTAATAAAATAATATAATCCAATTAATCTGACATGAGGACGTGTGTGCTTTCTATCCTGAAAACTTCTCTCTTAGCCAGCAGCTGCTGCCAGGCTTAAGGCTTTGATTAGGCTGGGAGGAAAGAAAATGAACTGGTAGGTTCCTTGGAAGTTCCTCGGCACTTGGAAATTTTTTAAGGGAAATGATAGATGATGCTGAAGTAAGTTGCATTTATTGGCCTGAAATAGAAAAGAATATGATAAATAAATATGAAACCATCCCCTGAACGGCTCTGGTTAATGAGCTCCTCCAGCTATGAGCAAACACCATTTCTCAATTAATGGAAACTGGAGTGTGTATGAAGTATGTTTCTGACTGTGCAACAAATCACCAGTTACAGCAATGTGTCTTAATTGGACTTCTGTCACATTTTAGTTTTTGCCTTGGTATTTGCATACCCAGCAGCAAAATGTGATAAAAGTGAGTAACAGGTTATCAAATTTGCATAAAAGCAAACAGAATACACGCTGTACACTTAAAAGGGAACATTACTGTGCAACAGTGGTGAGAATGTGGAACTCACTACAACAGGGAGTAGTTGAATAGCGTAGATGAATTCATGAGAAAGCTAAATGAACACACAAGGGACAAAAGGATAGAAGGTTATGCTGATAGGGTTAGAATAGAATCCCTACAGTACCGAAGGAGGCCATTCGGCCTATTGAGTCTGCACCGCCCCTTTGAGAGAACACGCTACCTATGCCCACTGCCCCAACCTATCCCCATAACCCCCCCCCCTAAGCTGCACATCCTTTTTTGGACACCAAGGGGCAATTTAGCATGGCTAATCCACCTAACCTGCACATCTTTGGACTGTGGAAGGAAACGGAAGCACCCGGAAACCCACGCATGCACGGGGAGAAAATGCAAACCCCAAGTCACCCAAGGGCGGAATTGAACCGGGGCCCCCAGCACTGTGATGCAGCAATGCCAACCACTGTGGATGAAGTGAGGTAGAAAGAGGGACATTTAGAACATAAACATCAGCATGATGTAAATGGACCAAATGGTCTGTTTGGACACTATTCCATGTATAGTGCAAATTACTTACCCTTCCTCCAAAGTAAAAGTTTATTTTATAAGAGGATACTTTCCAGTTCACCATCAGACACTCGTCATGCAACAGAAATGACCAGCAGTTTTCAGATATCCACTTGCCCGAAAGTGGGATGGAAGGATTGAACACAGATCAGGAATCTACTTGAATAATCTGGCTAAGAATCGCTGAATTCCATCTGGATTCTGCTTCATGAACATTTCTTACTGATTTCTCTAACTGAAAAAATAATGATCCAAATGTTATTTTAAAAAGAGTGGAAGTGTATTTTTTTAAAATCTCAGCTTCATTTTGGTTCATCCTCAGAATTCAATGCCCACCAAGTCCATCATACACAGTATATTCTGCTCATTTAATTAATCCAGTCTCAGCTTGAAACACTTCGAGAGCCTACAGGTGAGTGTTGCACAGCAATTGGGATGAATGTCAGTACATTTGTAACTGTAAAGAACTCACTTCTTTGATGCATTGGTTGCATGTTGGAAATAAAGTAGGTTGATGTTCTAACAATTTGATGCCACAGAGAGTAGTAAGTTTCAGGCCTGTGAATCCTGTGCCAAACTATGAAAAGAGGAACATCTGCAATTTTTCATGGCAGAAGGGGGCAAGATGGGAGGAGAGGCCACTACACTCTGCTCCGATGCACCTTAAAAATGTGATGCAATAGCAGTTCATTGTCACTATAACCTGAGAAGGGCCGTTGACATTGTCTTGCTCCTTCCCTAGCTTTCATCAACACCCCCCCCCACCCCCGAACTGATAGCAATCGCAGAACTACACAGAATTTACAGCAGAGGAACAGGCCAACTGGCACAGACTTCACACGAGTCTCCTCCCATTTGACTACATCTCAACTATCAATACATTCTTCGATTTTTTTTCTCACTTGCGTATTATCCAGCTTACCCTGAAATGCGCCTCGAACTAGAAAACTCCTAATGAATTCATGCAGCCACTTTTATCAGCGAAGGAATAGTACAAAACTTTATACGATTACAACAGCAAGAGTAGAGCAGAAAATGACTTCACCTAAGATGCCATAAGACGGAAGATGAAGACCCACTAAGATAAATAGAGGCATCTAAGAGGCTCTATACAGATATCAGTTTCTAAACTAAAAGGCAGAAAGTACACTTCATGGCAAAAATAGCAATTTGTGTTATAAACCATTTAATAAAAGACACTTCCATAGAGATATTATAAAACAAAATATGACACCAAGCCACATAAGGATACATTCAGGCAAATGACCAAAAGCGCAGTCAAACCGCTTCAGGCAGTTTAAGGAGCTTTATATGGAGGGTGTGAGGTTTAGAGAAGAAATTCCAGAGCTCAGGGCTGAGGCAGCTGAAGGTGAAGCCACCAATGGTGGAGTGGTAAAAATTGTGGCTATTCAAGAGGCTGGATTTAGAGGAGCACAGGTATCTCCAGAAGGATGTAGTGTTGTAGGAGATTACAAAGATATGGAGTGGTTCGGAAGGATTTGAAAACAATAATGAGAATATTTAAATCATAGAGCCAGTATAGATCTGCAAAACTGAATGATTAAGAAACCAAGTGGAGATGTGTTGTAAAATGTAATTCCAGAACAAAGAGAAGGCATTCAAGGAAACATTTTGTGGTGGCATGGTGGATGAGTGGTTAGCACTGCTGCCTCTCAGCGCCAGGGACTCAGAGGAAATACACACAGGGACGGGGAGAATGTCCATACTCCACACAGGCCGTCACCCAAGGCTGGGCACATTCTCCCCGTGCCTGTGAGAGTTTCCTCCAGGTGCTCTGGTTTCCTCCCACAGTCCAAAGATGCGAGGTTAAATGGATTAGCCATGTTTAATTGCTCCTCAGTGTCCGAGGATGTGCAGGTTTGGTGGATTGGTCATGCATGGGATTAGGCGGAACAAGCGGGGGAGTGGGCCTAAAGTGCACTTTTTCAGAGGGTTGGTTTAGACTCGATGGGCTGAATGGCCTCCTTCTGCACTGTAAGGATTCAATGGATTCTATGAGATCTTTCAGGTACAAACTCGGCATTTTCTTTTGAATGGATATGTTAAAACATCCTAAAGCACCATGGATGACAATGAAAGGAAAAATCTATATAAACCAGGAACATAGGATCAAATGAAATAGGATGAGGAGTCAGCCATTTAGCTCTTGGAACCTGCTGCATGACTTAATATAATGTCGGCTGATCTCTTACCTCACCCATTTCTCAACTCCCTTAGTATCCAAAAATCTATCGCTCTCTTGAATATATTTGCTGGGCATCGTCAGTAGAGAATTCCAAAGGTTCAAAACCCTTCAAATGAAGACATTTCTCCTCATCTCAATCCTAGGTGGCTGACCTTTTATTCTGAGACTTTGCCTCCTTTCTAGACTCCCCGTTCAGAGGAATCAGCCTCTCAGAATCTAGCTGATCAAGCTTTCAAAGAATTGGATATGTTTCAATGAGATCTCCTCTTATTCTTCCAAATTCTAGAGAATGTAGGCAGAGTGCGCTCAATCGTTCCTTGTAGGACAAACCGCCATCCCAGGAACGCAGTAACACATTTCCTTTTTCCTCGGATGATGATGTCTAGCACAAGGGGACATAGCTTTAAATTGAGGGGAGATAGATATAGGACAGATGTCAGAGGTAGGTTCTTTACTCAGAGAGTAGTAAGAGCGTGGAATGCCCTGCCTGCAACAGTAGTGGACTCGCCAACACTAAGGGCATTCCAATGGTCATTGGATAGACATATGGACGATAAGAGAATAGTGTAGATGGGCTTTAGAGTGGTTTCACAGGTCGGCGCCCTCGGGCCTGTACTGCGCTGTAATGTTCTATGTTGCACTTACTGTAAGGGAAAGTAGATCCTTCTCTGAGAAAGGAGACAAAAGCTGTACGCAGTACTCGAGTTAAGGGTTCACCAAGACCCTGTACAGTTAGTGAACTTTCTTCACTCTTTTACTCCAATACCTTTGTAATAAAGGCTGGCATACATTGTATTTGCTTTCTTAATTATTTCCTGTACCTGCCACCTGTGAATGGAGCACAATGAGGCCCGGGTCCTTATGAGTGCCAACATTTCCCAGCCTCTTGTCATTTAAGAAATATCTGTTTTCCTATTTTTTTTCTACCAAATTGGTTAACTCACAATTCCCCACATCATATTCCATCTTCTATGTTCTTGCCCACTCATTTAATGTGTCTGTATTCCTTTGCTGTCTCTTTGCATCCTTGTCAAAGCCCACTTTCCCACCTAACTTTGCATTGTCAGCAATATTGGATAGCTCACACTCGGTCCCTCCATCTAAATCATTGATATAGATTATGAATAACTGAAGCAAGACTGCTTTCAAAGAGGCACAATGGCTGTTTGACTTCCATCTGTGTTGCAACTTCTTACGATTCTCATCTCAATTATCTCCTTAAAAGGTTGAAATTCCAACAATGGGATAGCAAAGAGACACTAAAGATAGTCTTGAATGGGGGAAGAGGGGAAATAAATCAAAATAATTGTTTACCATTGCTATCTCATAGCCACTGTTGGATATGAATCCACTGTATGTGGTTTCGTAGAACAGAATCTTGGTGATGTCCTCTGCTGACAGTGATTGTTTAAGTTCACACATCGAGAATCGTTATCTGGGCAAGATAGTAGTGTGGTTACTGGCACCAATGGAACTATCCTTCATCAAGTCAGTATTTGCAGAAGGTGAGGGGACAAAACTGAGCAATCTGAAACAGTAACATTGAAAAATAGAGCAACATCTAGGCAATAAAATAATATAGGAATGCTTCTCGGATTTTATATAAATATTGGTCGGATCTGTGAGCATTGCTTATGTCACGAGGCAGGCTGATGTTATCGGTGAGGGTATCACAACTTGGAATACCAATTTGTGGGGATGTATTGCTTTCCTTTGGTGTGAGGAGACAAGTGGAACCTCAGTAAGACTAAATAGTCCAGTCGCCGTGCAACAATTATTAAAGACTATTTATTAAAGTGAAGAAAAGACAAATACATACAAACCGGACTACTCTGCTCTCACTCAATTAGGATGTAAGAATTACTAAACATCCATAGTTTATGTAGAACGTACCCCATGTTACAAAATATATCTACTGTAACTGAGCTCTGTAAAACTACCCCTGTTCCCCAAACACCATCCAAATTGAATAACCAACTGTTGTTCCCACACAATACAGGGATGATACTCAAATCTGGGAACCGTCTCTTCCCTGATATTTTAAAACTGCTGTTTTGAAGGTTTTCTGCACTACCTTGGCTCTAAGATTGAGAAGCTTGTTTGCTGTAAACTTGGCCATCTGGCCTGGTGGCAAGAAACTGGCTTGTCCACTTTCTGAGACTGCTAGATGGTAACTGTCTCCCTTCCTGCTCAGGGTCTGGGCAATTATACCTTTGTTGTTCTTTGATTATGCCTTTGGTGTATTCAGTTGTCTGCCCCTATCAACTTCCTTGTCGATACATTAACATATGTATATCTCAAGGACCTTCCCAATCGTCCACAATCTGTTTCTCCTCCATAGGCTATTCACACTTGATGATCTAAACTGTCATTCTAAACTCGTTACTGAAGGAGACATTTCCCAATTGAGGCCCTGTGAATACTGTATACTACTGTCTCCACACAGATTCATGACACTTCTCTGATAATACTCCAGATTACAGGATAAATCAGTGCGTATAACACGGTACATGGAAATGGAGGTGTTATTTTTAGTTTAATGTGGATTAGGTGGAATGTTAAAATTTATGACGTCAATATTTATGTGAATAACAGGTTAATGTTTCAGGGAGAGCCCTTCATCAAAAATGAAAACCAAAAGATAAACTTGTATTTGATTTAATAATTAATAATGATTTAATTTAATAACATATTGCCATGTTCCTATTCAGCCTGGTCCTGTAAAAGGGGAGGTGGCGACTCAAATCACAGAGGGGAAGTCAATAGATCGATTGAGCTTCAATTGTGCGAGTTAGTCATTAAGCCCACAGATCATCTAACTTTTTAATTTGCTCTCTGTGATTGAAATATTGTTTTTTCTTCCAATTTTTCCCACTTCATTTCAGTAAAATGGTTTTCACAGGGTTCACAATAGAAGCATTAACTTGTCTTTTCTCTCAACAGTTGCTGCAGGACCTGCTGTGGATTTCAGCATCTTCTGTTATCTTTTCAGCTTCATTTGGGGAATCAACAAACTGTTGAAACAAATAAATCATCTTCCTTTAAAAAAAATCATAAACCAACTGTGATCATCATAAAACGGATAATGAGATGTGTGCTGGAGAGGGACAACCTTTGAAAAATAAATTATAATATTCGTCTTGTTGTAGAAATATAGTTTAAATTCACTGTAAACATGGACCTAATAGCACAAGGGGAATTTCTAAGAAACATTTTATACAGCAATCCAAAAATTAACAGATCTTTTCAACAATTATATCCAGGTATATTATGGAAAACTAGCATTCAATGCAGCGTTCATTATGCTTTTGTTTACAGATTAGAATTAGATTACCCAGTCAAATAAAGTACAAACACAGCTCCTCCAATGATTCATTTGTAAATTTGCTGCCCAATCTGGTATGAGTCAAACAGACCTGACTGATGGTCCTGAGTTTCCACTCTGGCAGATGCTGAGTTAGCGGATTTTAACTAGGGGCTGCAATTGACCTCAGGGCTCCTTGGCTGGGGAGAAGCAAAATCAATCAAGGTTCCTGCTGCTGCTTCTGATCTAGTGACACCTGCTAGAAATGGCACAGAGTCTGCACACCAAGAGAGGAATAGAGTGGATTCGGATGTAAGGACAGGTTGGAGAATGAAGGGACAAAATCGTAGAATTCAAGATAAAATGGTTAAAGCAAATCCAGAAAATGAACTACACAGAAATAGGCTGAAAGAGTGCAGAATAAACATCTCCGGAACCAATCAACAAATGTGTTTAAAAGTGAGAGAGAAAAAAAAGAAAGGCTTGTCTTTATCCGGCACCTTTTATGACCTCAGAATGCTCCAAAGTGTTCAACGGCCAGTGAAACACTGCTAAGGTGTTTTGACATCAATAGTGTTGAAGTGTAGGAAACACAGCTGCTGATTGGCACACAGCACGTCCTCAGGAACAGCAATGTTTTAATGAACAGGTAGGTTTTTAGTGACTACTTGCAATTCAGGCGTGTTAGAAGAATAGGGGGAGGGGGGGGCGGGAAAGGAAATTAGTATGATCATGGAAACGCAATTCCAAATGGGCCGAGGCCTGCACTGATAAACCTCAAAGGGAGACTATGTATCTGAGTGAAGAACCAGTGGGCACCCAAACCATAACTTCACACAAGTTGATGCCTTCAGGAAATGAGCAAAAATTGGGGGGTAGGCGGCAAATCGGGGAGCATTGAAAGACAGTTAGTAAACTGACCACCAGTGGCATATTACAGCAGCTATTTGCATCTGCAAAAAGGTTGCTTCCCAAAAGGCTGTAAGTTAAGAAAGTTTGCTCAGTTGCTGAACTCACAATAGCAGCCGCACCATTGTGGGCAAGAGTTGATGAGGTGAGGCACAGTGCAGTGTTCCCAGTGCATTTCCCATCCAATAGTAAAGGGCAAAGATTGAACAAGACATTGGAGGCCCTGAAAAGGTAAACTAAAGGTTAAAAAGATTGGGCATGTTGTGCAACCACCAAGACATAAATCAGGGAAGCAGTGATTGAAAAAAATAACCCCCGGTCCCGTAAGACCGAGCGGGTTTGTGTCTTTTGCATGGAATTTTGTTTCCACTCACAGTCCGTGCTCCTGATGTTCTCCAGGGTCAGTTCCTTCCAATTGTAACTTCCACTACACCTGTGCGCCATTTCCCTTGCCATGTACAGTTAATCAAGACACGTACCCGAGAGCATCAACTCATTCATTTTTGTTACCGTGACGTCAAAATAACACAACAGCTGTTTTCATTGCTGCTACATTGCTAACTGCTACATTGCTAAACATATTACAGATCAGTCAACAGACTAAACAAAGTGAAGGGTAAGCACTGATTATGGCAGACATTTCATAGGTAGATGTTATTTAAAATAAATAATTTTGTACGCAGTGGGACAAATGTCTAGTCACAGGAGCCAATTAAGCTCCTTAGATCATATTTTCACCCTCAAATCCCTACAATGTAGAAGGAAGCCATTCGGCCCATTGAAACTGTACCGACCTTTCGAAAGAGCGTTCGACCGGGGTCCACCGGTCTGACCTATCCCTGTAACCTATCCTGTACATCCCTGGACACTAAAGGGCAATTTAGCATGGCCGATCCACCTAATCTGCACACCTTTGGACTGTGGGGGGAATCCGGAGCACCCGGAGGAACCCCACGCAGACATGGGGAGAACGTGTAAATTCCACAGTCACCCAAGGCTGGAATTGAACCTGCAGTGAGGCAGCAGTGCTAACCACTAGTGCAGCAGAACCAAAATAAGTAATTTGCTCACGAGCAGCATGTATAACAACTTACAATGATTTAATATATTGACGTTAACAAAATACCTCACATCACTTAATAGTTAGGAGTCAGACATAGATGGGGAATTTGGAAAGAATGCTGATACAATCAGTGAAGACTGGTTCTAACCAGACTTTTGAAGGTGGAGAGGGTTCGAACAACGTGCAAGAACAGAGAGCTCAGGAACTTAGGGCAAGATTCTGATGTTTATTTATTTTGAAAAAGCGTGAAAGAAAGACACTCCTTGACAAAAATGAAGATTTTGAAGCCCATAAACTGATTGTAATGGGGAGCAACTGGAGGTTAGCAAATGCAGACTGTTCCGACACCCTGGGCGAGTGCGCAGTCAGTTTCAGCCTCACAGACCACGGAATCCAAACATAAGTAAATTAACCAACAACTTGTGTATTTTCCGGAGATCGTTAACCCTTCACTGCAACAATGAGTTTCGGCACCAGATTTGTAAGTAAAACATTAACAAACTGTTTATTTATAACAGGAGCAAAAGATGAATATATAATGGAAATAATGGAACAATGGATTACTGGTCTACCTATTCCCAAAACCCTGTCCCACCTCCTTCCATCCAGACACATAGAAGACAAACATTCAGTAGGGGATATGGAGAGGATTAGAAATAACAGGGATTCTCACTTTACAAACCTGGGGGTGCAGGTTGCTCGGGACTGGGGGGCACTCTGTAGGTACAACATTGAGTTTGGTGGGGAGGGTGAAAGCTGACCTGGCAAGATTGGGATAGTCTCCCTCGGTCACTGGTGGGTCAGGTGCAGGCGGTTAAAATGAATGGGCTGCCGCGATTCCTGTTTATTTTCCAATGCTTGTCCATTTTCCTGCCAAAGGCATTTTTAAGAGAGATTGAAGTATCGGCGGTTTACGGGGCTATTTTGGAAGAGGAGAAGGCGCCGCTGGAAGGGATCAAGGCAAAGTGGGAGGAAGAGTTGGGAGAGGGTATAGAGGAGGGGTTCTGGTGTGAGGTGCTCCGGAGGGTGAACGCCTCCACCTATGTGCGAGGTTGGGGCCGATACAGCTGAAGGTGGTATATAGAGTACACCTCACAAGGGCGAGGATGAGCCAGCTCTTTGAGGGGGTAGAAGATGTGTGTGAACATTGCGGGGGGGGGGGGGGGGGACCTGCAAACCACGTTCATATGTTTTAGTCCTGTCCAAAGCAGGAGGAATACTGGAAGGAGGTTTTTAAGGTAATTTCTAAAGTGGTGCATGTGAGGCTGGACCCGGGCCCTCGGGAGGCCATATTTGGGGTGTCAGACCAGCCGAGGTTGGAAACGGGTGCGGAGGCAGATGTTGTAACCTTCGCCTCGTTGATCGCCTGAAGGCGGATCCTGTTGGATGGAGAGCAACCTCTCCATCCTGTCCCCTGACGTGGGGGGACCACCTGTTGGAATTCTTGACTCTTGAGAAGGTTAAGTTTGAACTGAGGGGAAGGATGGAGGGGTTCTACAATTCATGGGCGTTATTCATTATTCACTTTCAAGAATTGGATAACATCGAACATTAGTGGGGGGGGGGGGGGACTGTATGCGTTAATGGTGACTATGGGTGATTCCTGATTCCTTTTTGTCATTTGTTTTTGTTAACATGCGGGCTAATGTTTGGGTGTTTGGTGGGAGGATGGGATTGTTGTTATTGATATGGGGATTGACATTGCATTCGTTACGGATTATTGTTTATTGTTGGGTGTAAATTTGGGAGAAAATGTCAAAAGAGAATAAACATATTTTTAAAAAATGTAGCAACAGGGATTAAACGCGTATGAGAGATTTGTGGATCTTCGCTGCTGAGGTTGAGGTTCTTGTAGGTGGTGATCTCTTCAGCATGCGAGGTGCTGCAAACCATCGGTGAGTTCGGATCTTTTAACGACTACCATCCATTAGAACTCCCAGACTGCAGGTCTTCTTCTTGGGAATCGCCTTCACACAGGAGATTCAGATCTGTGCAATTCTGTCATGCAACCACCAGATGGACTCTGAGTCTCCCCCAAGATATTCCTGGAGTTTTCTACTTGAGTGTTTATAGCATATTTTACACTCACTCTGTCTTCCAACTGCTTGTCTGATCTCTGTGCAGAGGTTCTGGCTGCATCATGAAGAGAGTTCTCAGGCTGGGCTTTTCCCAGCCATTCAAACAGAGGATTAAATTGTCACAAGACCTAATGATTCTAATGATTCCAACTATCACAAGACCTCGCAGCCTTTCAAACCAGGAGCTCCTTTCACAGGTCTAGCTACTGTCTGCAGTCTTTAAAATAGGAGTGCCTTCCACAGGTTTGGTTAGCAGCCTCTCAAATCACCTGGCAGAGAGAATGCAGAGAGCCAGAGCCTTAAAGCTGCTTCAAACCTTGAGTTTTTCACAGAACTGACAAAATGGGGTTTGCTTCTCCTGTTCCAGAAGTTTGTGAAAAGCTTCACCGATCCCAAATGAGAATTTGTCCAAGGCCGGGTTTCAAAGGGGTTGATTGGCTGCTTGCCAAGTCCATCAATGTGACATCACAGATTATGCCACAGAGCATGCTGAATCAGAGGAGATCAGCAGGACCAATCCACATAGCAGCTTGCAGTGGGGGGGGGGGGGGGGGCTGTTCAAAACCAGAAATCTGATTTTAAAACCAGCCAGCGGTACAGGCATTAAACGATAAACACGAAACAGATCAGTTTAACAAGTTCCTTACAAGACGAACAGATGAGTGGGGCATTGAACGAATAGGAAATGCTGATAAGAGTTCTTTAGAAGAAGTTGGAATTTATGTTGGTTGATTCTGGAGGTGACCAAGGAATGAGAGTTTCAGCGAAGAGGTGGGATGGGTAGAAATGAAGATGTGTAATATTAAGAGCTTGGGACCCAAAACATAGCACCACTGTTTAGGTTCATTAGCATATGGGGAATTGGTGTGCACTCAGAAGCAAGGAATATTTCACAGAACCAAACAGGATGATAATCCTATTGCCAATCTTAGGCTGCAAAAATCAACTTATGCACACCTTGGCATCATCCAAGCAAGGCTGCCATGACATCAAGGGTAGAGAGGTGATGAGAGCTATCATCATCAAATATATGGAAGTTGATGCCATGCTCATGGGTGTATAATCAAAGGCCAACATAAAGAGAAAGATTACGGAAGGGGTGAAAGTGGAATCTTGGACATCAGACGTAACCACACAGCCCGGGAAACAAAAGCCACTGCAAGGATATGCTGGCTTTGGTACAACAGGAAGCACATGTATGCAGTGCTACAGAGGTAGAAAACGGAAGAGAAGTGGTGGAGATAGATGGTGTGTCGAACGGGTCGATTGCTGCAAAAAAAGTCGAAGACAGATACAGCATCACTGTTGCAACAATACACAAGGCCTGTAGAAACGAATTATCACCAACATCAATCAACCTGGACTGTGCTTTCATACACCTTTCAGAGTGCAATAAAATAAGATAAGGCACAGGTCTTGCAAACATGTCTGGTAAATAAAGGATGTTGCGTCAGGAAAGACAGTACACTAAAAGGAGAAACATTTACACAGCAGCAACAAAATAGAAACAATGAGTGCAGCATGTTGTTGCCATTCAGGGCTAAAACTAGTAGAAATTTCTTCAGATTTGGGAATAGGTTGAATTTTGCATCCCAGAGTCGTGAATGTTCAGGCATTGAGCATTTTCGAAACATGTATCAGTAGATTTTTGGTAGTCAGGGATATGGAGAGAGTGCCAGAACATGGAGTTGAGGCCAAAGACCAGCCACAATCATGTTAATGGTGGAGCATGCTCAAAGGGCCAAATGGATTTCTTCAGCTCCAATTTCATCTGTTCTTACTTTCTCAAGCAGTGATGTAAAGGCGAAATGTGATGGTGGATCTCAGCCACCTTATTTCAGCAGTGGACACGGAGAATGGACCATGTGCTTCTCGACTCAAATGGAAGGGGAACAAAAAGTGAGGAGAGTTCCCTCTCGTTAGCTCTTGTGCATAATCCAAGGGAGTGGTTCATAATAATAATCTTTATTCGTGTCACAAGTGGGCTATTATACTGCAATGAAGTTACTGTGAAAATGCCCTAGTCACCACACTCCGGCGTCTGTTCGGGTACACAGAGGGAGAATTCAGAATGTCCAATTCACCGAACAAGTATGTCTTTCGGCACTTGTGGGAGGAAACCAGACCACCCGGAGGAAACCCACGCAGACACGGGGGGGACATGCAGACTCCGCACAGACAATGACCCAAGCCTGGAATCGAACTGGGGACCCTGGCGCTGTGACGCAACAGTGCCATAGTTGCATTGGTTAGATATCCATGTGTGGCTTACCTGGTTGTCCACTCGGTCACACATGGTGCATGACTGAAGGAGACTGTTAAACATGAGAAAAAAATTAAAGGATTGCTGACACTCAAATAACCCTGGCTGAAGATGAATTCTACATTTTAAAAATATAATCAGCATTTTTTTGTGTATATACCCCAATGTCAAAATATATATATTCATTCTATTTCAATAAAGCACAATTATAACATAGATCATTTCACCCATCAAGTTAATAGAGCTGAGTGTAATGTACCAGCTCTGATCTCTGCTCAGATTTCTGGGCACTCAGTCACAAGACAGCACCGCTGCAGGTAGTGAAGATTTGGGTTTTTGTTAATGCAAATCAGAATAGAAATTAAGTGGTTTAAAAAAAAGTCTAAAATCAGGAACAGAAGTCAATGCCCTGAGATTATATCCCAGTTAGATTATAGTCCTATCTTCGTCTACCCGAGATCCAAAACCCCTGTTCATTACCATAAACTATTATTCCTTTAACACAATCCAATGTTAAGTTGAAGGCGGCAATATATAAATCAGGGAGAAGTAAGTAACATAAATAAATTAAACTGTGCAAAACTGAGTGTATTGAAATTTCATATGTATCACACACTAATGTCTGAAATTCAGTGCAAAAGTGGGTACTTCTGAGGTGAGGAATGTATAGAACTGGAAATGGCCAACACAACTCATCTCGAGTCCCAGGGTAGTTAAAAATATTCTCTTCTGGACCTCTTTTTCCCAACGGGTTGCCGAGTGCCCACTATCAGCCCTGCCATCACCCCACACTTGTGCTGATCCTAACTGCTGCCAATATGTCCCTAGGCTGAATGATGTGCACCCCCAGATCTAGCCAATTGACCCAATAATATGCTGCCCACACAATAAAATGTTTGGCATGGGCAGCAGGGTGGGCAATTTGTCATGCTGTTAAAGGGTAGGGGATTCGCTAATTTACCAATTGTGGGGCAGGCTCCCTTCGGTTCATGCCCCACTTTGTTTCTCTCAGAGCCCTCCATTAAATCCATCCCTCACCCAATCCAGTGTCCCTCTCCCTAACCTGCCTAAAGCTTCCCGGACCAAGACCCCAGACTTAATTGCTCTGTGGATCCATGGCCATGGGGGTCCTCTCTTCACCAGCAATCCTGATGCCTTCCTGGGACTGGTGGGGCTGCTGGCCAATCTGATCAACTAGAGAGCAGGACTAAGTCCCACGTGACCCTCATTAATCAATCCCGCAGTCATTTATGGCTGAGGGGCAGCATGGAGCGTATCGGCAACGTCCTCCTGAGCTTGTGCACATTGTCCTGATTAGAAAACACAAAAACAGACAAGAATTTTCATTCATTCTTTCTAATGGGGCAGACGTAGCTGGCATTTCTATGGACTAATGTCAACTTTTAGATGAACAATTACCAACAAAGTTTATAGATTGGTCCAATCTTTTTCTTTAAGCCTTCAAGTCAATGGAGTGAAAAGTCCATGACTTTGAACATGAGAGACAATGTGGTTTGACCCAAACAGATGGCATTCTGGAAATGCTATCTTCTATGGTTTCTGTGGGTCTCAAATATATTGTCAGACTCGGGCCTACCATTTGTGCTTTCCTGTTAATCAGTCAATGATTTTCTTCCTCAGGATTTTGAGGTATCATGTGAAATGGTCAACTGGATAAAATAAAATTGGCTGTACACTTTGAAAATGTCCAACAGCCAAATTAACTTGAACCTTACAGCCCGACAAATCTCTAGGTGCCAAGGAAATACAGAAGAAATTGAGAACGGTAATGAGGATTTGAGCCTTTCAAAAAATACAATTTTTGTTCTGATCGAAATGACCCTTAAACACAAAAACTGTCACAATGAAGATACTTGTAGTGGTAAAGCTGACAGGTGTGCACCAGTGAGCGAGCTTCTCTCGCTTTTTCGAGTCATGGTTGTTCACTTGAAGATCCTTTAATTAGAATAGCATACTCTTAACATATGCACTCCGCTGTAATTTACAGCATCTGCTAAGTAACCAGGCACAAAAATGATTTAATTATATCACTTGGGCATTTGGAAGCACAATGTAATTACAAATAATAACCGTAGTGATGCTAATAAATGTCATTTTGCTCACATGGAGCCAATGTGTCCTGGTAATTAAAAGACCTCAACGAAGGAAATCAACTTACCATCAAAACATTTGGATAGATTCATTTTCAGATGTGCTCAGTGGGTGCAAGGCACTGTAGGGCTCCAAAATATTTAAGTGCATGGATTATGCCATGAACAGGAAGCAGAAAACTGCAAAGACTATACCATGTCCCTACTGAATTGTATGATATTTTATTTCATAATTCTTTTCGCTAGCTGATACTCAGTACTGCGACCTTCAGAAGAGTACTGCGTTAATAATGAAGTGGAATGTATTGCGCCGAGACAGGAAATAAAACCATTTTTGAAGGCAGAAGCATTCTTGAGTTATCTTTATTTAATCTCGATGGATCCTCGAGTGAGGTGCATGACCTTCATTTATCACACTATTATTTGTTCCACATAGTGCTTCTATTGTGGCCAAGCCTTGCTGAAAACGAGAAATCAAAGATTTCCATGGGTCTAAGACAGTGAATGCAGTTTATACTTAAGGGGAGACCTAGTGACAGGTTAGCACATGCATGGAAAAGTGACTACCCAAGGCTGATGGCCTACTGAGGTCCCTTGCCACATAACAAGTGTGGAGACTGTGAGAACACCGCACCTATCGGCTCCAGGATCACCAAATCACCAAACGTTAAGAATGCCTCACAGAGGGATTTTCCGTTCCACTTATATTATATTGTTTTTACATTGTTTTCAGGATGCAGGTAACTCTGGTCATGTCACATGTATTCTCCATTTCATGTTGGCTTGATAAGGTGGTGGGGGCATGTTTCATCACAATTGTTTTTACAACTGACTGGCTTGCTAGGTCATTTCAGAATGCATCTAGACTGAATTACTGCTATTGAAGCCACGTGTAGACATGGTGGGAGGAGGAAGAAGGTCCCTTTCAATGTGGGACATCAGTGAAAGGGAACCAATTGCAGTTTTACCACAAGCTTGCAACTAACTGTTATATTTGTGTTTCTAATGGAGCTTACAAATCACCAGATTTTCTGAACTTTATTTCATAACTTGTGTCACAACATCCTGGTCTAAGTGCACGGTCAATTCCAGCCCCACTTGACCTGAAGTTGCAAGGCAAGTGGGGAGCCCGTACTCTGCAAACAGCACGGGGAAGACAAGCATTCCCACCCCGTAGGTCCAGTGCAGGATATTACATTCCTCCCCCGCAAAGACCGAAGACCTCCTTGATGAGCGATGAGGCGGATGAGGAGGAACAGGCGGAGGACGTCGCAGTCTCTTTGGCTCCGGTATGTCTTTTAAAAAAAAGTATTTTTATTCAAACCAGGGCATACATCAGCCATGATCGTGATGAATGGCGGAGCAGGCCCGAAGGGCCAAAAGGCCTCCTCCTGCTCCTATCTTCTATGTATCTATGTATATAAATATAGACACATACTCAATCAAAAACAAACAATTCCCAGAATTTGACATTTCCTCCCCCTTTTCCCCCTTTGGCATCCCCCTGCTCCCGGCAGATGGAGCACAACATCTCGATATCCATGTCCAAACCTGGCCACTAGATGTAGCTCCTTGCCAGCATCGTCATTTTGGACACTCCGGGGTGTCAGTTGTGAAGGTCCTTCAACGCAACAGCCTGTCCCTTCGCCAGGCCAAAAACCCTGATGCCCGACAGGAGGATGCTACCCTCCATGGTCAGCTCTGACAATTTGGAGGAGACAGCCATCGACTTCCAGGTAGCTGCCAATGCTGCCCACTGTATAGCACCAGATGTCGTACCTTGGCAAGCACAGGCTCGGTTTGCGTCCAGTGTCATGTGAGAGTACCTTTAAGAAATGGGTGTTTAAGAAAGGTGCCTTTAAGAAATGTTTGGCTGCTCATGTTACTGCAGTGATGTCAGAGTGTGGGTGGAGCTGAGCTCTGGTTCTGCTTTTTAGTTTCACTTTGAGAAAAGCTTGTGTGTGTCTGTCTTTTTGGTTTCTTTTTTCAGTGTGTTACAGCTGAAGTCAGCCAAAGCAGCTGTACTGTTGATCTCTCTGCCATGAAGGACTATTTCTTGATCATTTGGTGAATTCAGAAATTTAAATGTTTTCAGTATTGAATGTAAACCCTGATGTGCTTCTGTTTAAAGGTTGTTAAATCTTTTGGATGTTAAAGAATAGCTTAAAGGATTACTTAGTGTTGTATTCTTTGGGGGTTATCTTTGAATTAATGGTTGCTAAGATATTCACGATTTGTTTTAAAAAGGTTAACTTGAGTTCATAGAATAAACATTGTTTTGCTTTAAAAAATACTTTTCCATTTCTGCTGTACCACACCTGGAGAGTTGGCCGTGTGCTCCCCCATACCACTATATATTAAAAATTGTGGGTCAGGTGAACTCCATGATACACTTTGGAGTTCTCTAAACCCTGGCCCATAACACCAGTCACAAGCACACGAGGCAGTGTCGGGCAAGGAGTCCATGAAATTCAGGACAGCAATCACTTTATCTACCATAAGGGGGTTAGTGGATTTGATCTGCAGGGGAAGACAACTCAATGCATCAGCATTAGCAATCTGGGTCCTTGGACGGTGCTCGAAAGAGTATTCATAAGCAGCCAATAACAAAGCCCAACGTTGAATCCTTGCAGAGACTATTGGCAGAACTGCCTTATCTTCACGGAAGAGGCCCAGTAATGGTTTGTGATTGGTGACAATAAAAAAATGGTGGCCATAGGCGTATTGATGAAATCGCTTGACACTGAATACGAGGACCAGACCTATCTTTTTGATTTGGGCGTATTTTCTTTCAGCCGCAGCCAGCGAGAGGTTACAATGAGTGGATGGTCACAGCTGTCGTCCATCCGATGGGACAGACCTGCCCCAATCCGATATGGTGAAGCATCGCACATGACCTACAACTGTTTTGAAGAGTCCAAATGTGTCAACACCCAGGAAGATGATAACTGCCGCTTCACCTTTTTAAACTCCACATCCTAGGCTCGCCCCAAGCCCAAGGCTGGCGCTTCTTCAAGAGTATGTGGAGGCGGGGCTAGTACAGTACCAAATTTGGAATAAATCACCCACAGTAATTTATTAGTCCAAAAAAAGACCATTTGCTTATATCGGAATATGAACAGGGACCACATGAGGTGCTGCCAAACAGTTCAGCTGTATCCTCTACCTCTTCTGGGTCATCCAGATGCAAGGTCCAGCCCCGAGGCTGATGCCTACCTTGACCAAGGTGCCTGGAACACTGGTGTTCTCACTACCTGCAGGTATGCCCAGACCTGCGTCCGCATGTTGCACTCGGGCTGGAATGGCCTTCAGCCGGGTCGGCGATGCACACGTCTCGGCGGACGGCTCTTGGCCCAGAGTCCAGGGTCACAGTGGCATTCGGCCCGGGCAGTGGAGATACCATATGAAGGCGGCTGACAAACCCTCTCAACTATCTCCCAACATTAGTTCCGTAAACCTCAATATCTTAACTCAACAAAAGCACATCAAGGACATCAGAAGATTCCATAAATCACGAGATTGCAGTTTACCAATTTCATCGAAGCCGAAGCACTGTTTCTCAGTGGTTCTTTTTAGACAATAAGTTCATCCGTTTACTCTGTGACTGGATTATCTTTTATTTTTTCATTTGGCTGACCAACTCCACAACCATGCATTTGCATCCATTTCTGGAGAACTCGAGGAGACACTGCCCCATCAGTAAAACAATTCAAATGGATTCCTAATATTTTGGGAGACCATTTGCTGTGCTTTAATTCCTTTTCTTCATTCAAATGTTCACACTTCTTCACGTGAGGATCAGGACCTATTTCCAAGAGTGCTGATCAACCTCTGATAAATCATTCAACCAGCTAATCTTCATGTGTATGCCTGGTGGTGGAAGCTAGCAAGCTGTGGAATCTTGAGTGAGAATCTCCGCTAAATGCCAGCCCATTCTTATTTAATGTCTCCCCATACTTCTCACAGTGAACAGTTATTAGGGGGCCATGGATCCTGGTGGATTTACTTCTTCCTTTAACCCAAGCTAACTGACACAGTTCGATGATAATGCCAGCTGAGATCAACCAACACAGTACAGACTGAGAATTTGGTCGTACATAACCAGGTTATTGTACAAGTAGACATCATTCTTAATTCACTTCCCTTGTGAAATAAGTCAGTGAAAACTGTTCATATTTAAGCGACTGTCAAGTCTTCACCTAAAGCAGCACAGAATTCCAACCAACTTTACATATTATTCAATTTTTGCTTGAAATGTTAACACTCAGTCTACTCTGTGCAATTGAAATGTTTAACGTTACAATAATAATAATAATAATAATAATAATAATAATAATAATAATAATAATAATAATAATAATAATAATCGCTTATTGTCACAAGTACGCTTCAATGAAGCTACTGTGAAAAGCCCCTAGCTTTTGTGTACAAAATGTACATAGCAACAGAGTTAATATAAGATATATTAACCCTTTTAGAAATAACATGCAAATATGGGGAAGTAATCAAACTTTCTGTAAGACTCCATATATTTGCCAAGCTTTATTTGTTCATAAGCTTACGCCTTAACATTCTTAGGAGCACAACCACCGATCAAAGTCAACCAGGTTCACATGTGTTTTCTGAAATGTTTGTGATAGCTTTTTCTCTTCCCATTTTTGCTTTTAGTCTCCTGAAGAACATTGTAACATGCAGCTCATTCAGCTCCTCGAGTCTGCTCCACGCCTCAATTAGATGAAGGCTGATCAGCTTCTCAACTCCATTCGCTGCCTTTGCTCCGCATCCCCTGACATTGTTATATTTCAAACTTTTAGTTGTACAATAAGTCCTTGCTTTAAATCATCTCGTTTAACGTTGTTCTGTTTTAAAGTAGAATCTTTTTCAGGGCCTTTTCTCTGAATCACATCACGCTTCTCATTTTTACATCATTGTGCATCATCGCTACTGACGTCCTCATGGCTCACAGTGCACGTGCATATCGCACATCAGCGTCCTTATTGCGCATCATCGTCCGTCAGCTTGTTTAATGTCAGATTCCATGAAACAACCAGCACCATCCTGACGAAAGGTGCTTGCGCTTGAAGGAACTTGGTTTTTTAAAAATTAATCCTGGAGGCAAAGCTGTGAAGAAAGAATATCCAAAGCTGCCACAGTTTGACGATAATGCAGATTGTTGAAGCCTGTGAAGTTGTGAAACAAATGCCCATTTCTTAACTCTGGAGTTTCAGGAATTCCTGTAGTGGCTAAGCCACAAAAGCCACTGAAGTCTGCGAGAGAGTGCTTTTGCTATTTGTCGGTGAACCATTCAGGACACTGACTCTTCAATCATTTGATAATTTTTGAGCCTCCCCAAGTCTGGCCCTTTCTTCAGGTTGGAAGCCATTTTAAAACCCGTTAGAGAGCCATTTATATTGGCATTGAGGCTCTAAATTACTCAAAGCCATCTCCATTGAAATATTTAGGATGTACTCGAGGCATCCTTGAAGAGGTCAAATATCTCCACCAACTGATGATGACCAACCAAAATGGAAGCAGCATCGAACACAGGCAGACTTTGTCAGGAACAAGAAGAGGCTAATCCAAGGAGGCGCAGAGAGGACATAAATCTCCGAGCAACTCACCTAACTGGTATTCCATGCAACACCTACCTGCCCGTAGGCAGAGTCTGGAGATTGCTCATTAGACTCATCTGGGAATCCACCAAGCTGGATGTCATCCCCGAACACGAGTAACTGCCTCAGAAGAAAAAGAGACTGATGAGTGTTCTTTGATTTGAATTCAAACAGTATTTCTTTCATATTTACTGATTTATTTTGCAGTTATTTCAGCCAGGAATGCACAGTGCTGCAAGTGCGGTACAGTATCTCAACTTGTACACTGTTTTTTCCAGGTGAGAAATGTCCAAAGGAACCCAACGACAGCTTTAACATCGAATGCCACGGGGAATCCATGATTCACTTAAAGTCGTTTCACTTAAAATTTGTCATTTTCAAGAACGCAACCAGAACTTTAACTCTGGCGTATAAGGGTACTATCAACTATTTAGTGTTCTAGGCAATGAGCAGCAGCAAGTTTGCACCAACTGATGTTTCCACTCTACTTGGCAGCAGGGTTCACCGACGTTCAGAGGTGCAATTGAACCTCATTTTGTTCTTCCTCGTCCAAATACAAAGTAATATTACTTATGTTTAACCTTCAGGGGAACTTGTCTAAAACAGAAGAATGAGCAATGCTCAGGGACTGACAGCTACACATTCACAAAAAAAAGTGTCTGGACATTGAACTTCAAGTGTAACTGAAACAGCGAGTGGCTGACTGCACCTCCGACAAACATTCTTATTTTACTTAAACAGACCTGATGAGCGGTGAAGGATTTCACACCTTTAGCTGCTTTTAGCAGTTACCCGGGGTGATTTATGATCACTGATATTTTAAAAATCTTCATGTTCATACACAGAGATGAATAATTGGTCAATCAAAATCCTATAAAAGTACAACCCCACTACCTGTTCCCACCACACACAACTGCATTTACTTATTCACAAAGAGCCTTTTTTGAGAATGGCAGAGAAGTGATACTATACTGCAATAGTTCAATTCAAAGGGACAGCACACGTCTCCACTGGAGTCATGCGGAGAAGCAGTCTTGGAATTGGTCTACTTAATATTTTCCCTGCAGTGTTGTCCAATGCCGAATATCCCATATTATTGTCTAACTGATGTCCTTTTGGCCCAGAGATGCCATTTTTGCTTAAACACAAGTTGCTGTTCAGTAGGCTTCAGTTTCTGAAAAAAAGATCATTTTATATTTGACTTTTCAGAAACTTTAATTGGTCAACAAGTTAAGGTTAACTTGGCTGAGTCAATACACCCGGCAAATAACTCATCTTCTGACTCCCCAAAGCCTGTCCACCCTCTACAAGGCACAAATCAGGAATATCAATAAATACTCTCCACTTGCCTGGATGAGTGCAGCTCCAACAACACCTCAGCAGGTTGACACCATCCAGGACAAAGCAGCTCGCTTGATTGCTCCCCCTTTCACAAACATTCAAACCCGCCACCACCGGCAAACAGTGTCAGCCGTGTGTACCATCTACAAGCTGCACTGCAGGAACTCAGCATGGTTCTATCGGCAGCACCTTCCAAACCCACGGCCACTACAATCTGGTAAGACAAGAACAGCAGATACCTGGAACACAATCACCTGGGTGTTTCCCTCCAAATCACTCACCATCCTGAGTTGGAACCATATCATTGTTGCTTCAGTGTCGCTAAATAAAAATCCTGGAACTCCTTGCTTAATAGCACTGTACGTGTACCTACATGTCGTACCAACTGAGGTTATTCACGAAGGCCCCCCTTGCCCCTCACCTTGAGGTGTGGTGATCCTCAGGTTAAATAACCAGCAATCAGCTTACCCCGTCAAAGGGGAAAGCAGCCGCTGGTCATCAGGGACGATGACGCCTTTACTTTACCTTTTACACTTCAGGAATTGCAGTGGTTCAAGAAGGCAGCTTACCATCACCTTCTAAATGGCAATTAGGGAGGGCACTAAATGCTAGCCTAGCCAGCGACATCCACATCCCAAAAGTAAATTAAAAAAAAACTCTTGGCCTTGTAGAGATAAGTTTGTGTTCAAAAATATTCAGAATATTCAGCTGACGGTGCAACGTTGCAGATCTTCCCGTTTGTAGAAACTTGCTGTGTGCAAACTATCCGCTGTATTTTCCTTCATTCCCTTTGGCTAGGGAATGTTTTGGAATATCCCAGTGATGCGAAAAACACAAGAAAGCAAACCTTAAAAAAGATGACATGCCTTTCCAATATTGCATTAAATGCTTTACATTTTTGTGATGTTAAGGGCTCTCTCTGCGTACCCGAACAGGCATCGGAATGTGGAGGCCAGGGGCTTTTCACAGTAACTTCATTGCAGTGTTAAGGTAAGCCTACTTGTGATAATAAAGATTATTATTATTATTCCGGTCTACAAATCTTTATTTCCTATTGTCACATTTTGTGTCAACTTTCCTATTAGGAAATCCGATGTCCGCATTTACATTGGCTACTTCCCATGTCAACTGGTCACATTGCAATTAAATTCATTCATCAGGGTGATGACCTGACAGCTTAATTCTGCACCTTCCCAATCCTCAGGCTGCATTGCAGAGAGACACCTCTCTGTTACGATCAGCTTGGCTTCTAAAATTGCCATGGGCTTCACTATTCAATTATAATACAAAATCATGCATTGTGTGAAAATAAGAATGCATTACTTCAAAATGGAGACTGAATTATGTCTGCATGCTCTGGTCCAGTCAGTTAACACTTTATCTGAAGGTTATATTTGATCATAGATAATACCACAGGAGTCTGACACATTATATGAAGTTTAACATCGGGACAAGAAAGGTTTGGAACAAAGGACGTTGAAAATTATGAAATTAAGTTCAATACATTTTTTTAAAAAACAAACAATTTTAATGAGGTATTTTTGGCATAACAAACAACCACAGTACAAAAACAATAGAGTACAAAGAACAGTAATCAAAAAGCAGCACAGTGGCGCAGTGGTAGCACTGCAGTCTCACAACGCCGAGGTCCCAGGTTTGATCCCGGCTCTGGGTCACTGTCCGTGTGGAGTTTGCACATTCTCCCCGTGCTTGCGTGGGTTTCGCCCCCACAACCCAAAGATGTGCAAAGTACGTGGATTGAACACGCTAAATTGCCCCTTAATTGGAAAAATTGAATTGGGTACTCTAAATTTATTTTTTTTAAAAAGCAACCGCCGCCACCCGTCCCTCCAAGGCCCGCATATTTAACCCCCTACTCTATATTACCCGAACCCCCCCTCCCCCCCTACTGACGATTAATTCTCCGCAAAGAAGTCAATGAATGGTTGCCACCTCCAGGCGAACCCTGACACCGACCCTCTCAAGGCGAACTTGATCTTTTCCAGGCCGAGAAAGCTCGCCATGTCGGTTAACCAGGCCTCTGACTTCGGAGGCCTAGACTCCCTCCAAGCCAGTAATATCCGTCGCCCGGCTATCAAGGAGGAATAGGCCAGAACATCTGCCTCTCTCTCCTCCTGAACACCCAGGTCTTCCAACAAACCCAAAGATCGCTACCCCTGGACTCATTTCCAGCCTTGTCTTCAATACCCTGGGCATGACATCCTCGAACCCCTGCCAATATCCCCTAATTTTTGGGCATGCCCAGAACATGTGGACATGGTTCGCTGGTCCACCCGCACACCTGACACACCTGTCTTCCACACCAAAAAATCTACTCATCCAGGCTACTGTCATGTGCGTACGGTGCACCACCTTAAATTGGATCAAGCTGAGCCTTGCGCATGTAGCGGTCGCGTTGACCCTGCTCAACGCCTCCGCCCATACACCGTCTTCCATCTCACCCCCAGTTCCTCCACCCACTTACGCTTCTGCTCTTTTATATGCGTCTCCTCTGCCACCATTAATTCTTTGTAGATGTCCGAGACGCTCCCCTCCCCTAGACACTACCCTATCCTGGATCCCTCTTAGTGGCAGGAGTGGGAAGGATGATACCTGCCTGCGCAGAAAGTCCCGCACCTGAAGATATCTAAAATCATTCCCTGCTGCCAACCCGAACTTCTCCTCCAGCGCCCTCAAGCTGGGGAAGCTCCCTTCCAGAAACAGGTCCCCCATCTTCTCAATTCCCGCCCTTTGCCATACCCGAAATCCCCCATCTAAGCTCCCCGGAGTAAACCGATGGTTGTCACATATTGGGGACCAAACCGATGCACCCACTGCACCAACGTACCTCCTCCACTGACCCCAGATCCTCAGGGCCGCCACCACCATGGGACTGGTAGAATATCTTGCCGGCGGGAACGGCAAAGGTGCAGTTATCAGCGCCCCCAAGATGGTTCCCCTGCATGAGGCTGCCTCCATCTGCTCCCAAGCCGCCCCCGTCCCCAGTACCCACTTCCTTATCATGACAATATTGGCCGCCCAGTAATTATTACTAAAATTTGGCAGGGTCAGCCCCCCCCCTCCCCCCGATTCCTCTCGAGCATCACCTTTTTCACCCGTGGGGACTTACCCGCCCAATAAAGCCCAAAATAATTTTGTTTATCCTCTTAAAAAAGGATAGCGGGATGAAAATCAGGAGGCATTGGAACACAAATAAAAATCTCGGCAATATCGTCATCTTAACCGACTGCATCCTCCCCGCCAGTGACAGCGGGAGCGCATCCCATCTCCGAAACTCGCTCCTCATCTGCTCAACCAGCCAGGACAAGTTCAACTTGTGCAACCGACCGCAGTCGTGCGCCACTTGTATCCCCAGATATCTAAAATTGTCTCCCACTAACCTGAACAGTAACTCCTCCAGCTGGCCCTCCTGACCTCTTGCCTGGACTACAAACATCTCACTCTTCGTCATATTAAATTTGTATTCCGAAAACTGGCCGAATTCCCCCAGAATCGCCATAATCTCCCTCACCCTGCCCCTGGATCTGCGACATATAGGAGTAAGTCATCCGCATACAGCGATACCCTATGCTCCACCATCCCCCCCACCCCAACCAGCCCTTTCCAGCCCCAAGAAGCTCTCAGAGCAATTGCCAGCGGCTCTATGGCTAACGCAAACAGCAGTGGGGAGAGGGGACATCCCTGTCTTGTCCCCCGGTGCAGCCTAAAAGAGTCCAAGGTCATCTTATTCGTCCTTACACTGGCTTCCGGGGCCTGGTACAACAGCCTGACCCAGTCGGTAAAGCCCCTACCAAACCCAAACCGTCTCAGCACCTCCCATAGATAGTCTCACTCTCCGGGGCATCATAATCACATTAAGCAGCCTTCTTATATTGGCTACCAACTGCCTACCCTTGACAAACCCGGTTTGGTCCTCCGTAATCACCTCCGGCACACAATCTTCAATCCTGGAGGCCAACACCTTGGCCAGCAACTTAGCGTCCACATTAAGCAACAAGAACGGCCTATAGGACCCACATAGCTCCGGGTTCTTGTCCCGCCTCAATATTAATGAGATGGTGGCCTGTGACATCATTGGGGGCAGCACCCCTCTATCCCTCGCCCTAATATCCCCGAAAATTTCTTGTAACATTTCACCGGGAACCCGTCTGGCCCCGGAGCTTTACCTGACTGCATCGCCTTCAAGCCCTCAGATATTTCTTCGGCCCTAATCGGAGCCCCCAACTCGCCCACCAGCTCCCTACCCACCCTTGGAAAGTCAACCCGTCCAGAAAGCATTCCATCTCCTCGGGCCCTGTGGGGGGCGAGCGATAGAGGCCGCTATAAAAGTCCCTAAACGCCCTATTTAGCCCAGCCGAGTCCCCTACCAGGTTCCCATCTCCGTCGACCACCGTATTAATTCCCCTGGCCTCCTCCCTCTTACGCAACTGCTGTGCCAGCATTCTGCTGGCCTTCTCTCCATATTCATACAGCGTCCCCGTCGCCTTTCTAAGCTGCTCCACTGCCTTGCCCGTGGACAGTACCCCAAACTCAGCCTGCAGCCTCCAGCGCTCCCTCAACAGTTCCGCCCCTGGGGTCACCGCATAACTCCTGTCTACCCGTAGGATCTCCTTGATCAGTCGGTCCGTCTGTGCCCTGTCCGTCCTGTCTCTATGAGCTCGGATTGAAATCAACTCCCCTCTCAACACTGCCTTCAGCGCCTCCCAGACCACCGCTGCTGAGACCTCCCCTGTGTCGTTGACCTGTAGGTAGTCCTGCATGCAATTCCCTGCTCTCTCGCACAACGCCTCGACCGCCAACAAGCCCACGTCCAATTGCCACTGCGGGAGCTGGAAGTTCTCATCACTGGCCTGCAGTTCCACCCAGTGTGGGGCATGGTCCGAGATAGTGATGGCCGAGTACCCCGTGTCCACCACCCCCGCCCAGCAGATCCCTACTCAAACTGAAAAAATTGATCCGGGAATACACTTTATGTACATGCGAGTAGAAAGAAAACTCCCTCGCCGTCAGCTGCCTAAATCTCCATGGGTCAATCCCCCCCATCTGCTCCATGAACCCTATCAGCTCCTTTGCCATCGTTGGCACCTTACCCATTTTCGAGCACGACCGGTCCAGGCCGGGGTCGATAGCCGTATTAAAATCACCTCCCATCACCAGCTTGTGCGAGTCCAGATCCGGTATCTTCCCCGGCACCCTCTTAATGAATTTAACATCGTCCCAGTTCGGCGCATAGACATGAACCAACACCACCTTCCTCCCCTCCAGCTTGCCGCTCACCATGACATAACGCCCCCCCCCCCCCCCCCCCCCCCCCCGTCCGAGACTATACTGCCCGCCTGGAATTGCACCCGCTTATTAATTAAAATCGCCACCCCTCTCGTCTTGGTATTCAGCCCCGAATAGAAGACCTGACTGACCCAGCCCTTCCTCAGCCTAACTTGATCCGTCACTCACAGGTGTGTCTCCTGCAACATCACCACGTCCGCCTTCAGAGCCCTCAGGTGCGCGAACACACGGGCCCTCTTGACTGGCCCATTCAGCCCTCTGACGTTCCAGGTGATCAGCCTGGTTGGGGGGGCACCGCGCCCCCCCACCTCCCGCCGATCAGCCATCCCCCTTTCTGGGCCCGCCCCCCACCCATGCACAGCGACGCCATCTGCCCGCCTCCAGGTAGCCCTCACCCCCAACCTCCTCTCCGTCCCCGAACCCAGGTCCTTCCCTCGTCAGCAGAGTAACTCCCACCCCCCAGCAACATCACCTTGAAACTCAACCCCTGCCCCGTATTGAGCCAATCCCCCCCCCCCCCGCCCCCCACTGTGCTGCCGTGGACTAGCTCACCCAGCTAACCTGCTGACCCTTGCCTCCAGTGCCACAAAGTCAACCACCTATTGTTCCCTACTCCCCTCCCCCTCCCTTCGAAACCGCTTCCCGCATCAAACCAAAACCGAACAATCGCTTAATTACCATAGGAGACAGCCCAAGAGAGACAGAGACCCCCACAAGACAACCCCTCCGTATTACAATTTAAAGTAATACAAAATTTAAAAAAAAGCCCCCACCAACAATCCCCATCAAAACACCGAAAAACCCAACAAAAAACAAATATCTTTTAGTCCCCCATCTTCACCCAAACTTCAAAGACAAAAAAAACATGCAACAATCAAGCCGTATTATACATCGTTCAAAAAAAAAAGAGAAAGATACCGCCGCTTCAGACCAAAAAGTTCTCAGTTCTGCGCCAGACCCTTCTTCTTGGCAAAATCCATCGCCTCTTCGGGCGACTCGAAGTAATGGTGCTGGTCCACATGAGTGACCCTGAGGCGTGCCGGGTAGAGGAGCCCAAACTTCACTTTCTTCTTGAACAGGATCTCCTTCACTTGCCTGAAGCCTGCCCTCCTTCTGGCCACCTCCACGCTCAGGTCCTGATAGACGTGCAATATGCTATTGTCCCACTTGCAGCTCCTGGTACGTTTGGCCCACTGGAGGACACACTCTTTATCCAAAAATCTGTGGAACCGAACCACCATCACCCTTGGGGGGTCCCCTGGCCGTGGCTTCCTCGCCATCACCCTGTAAGCCCTGTACACCCTGTCCACCTCCAACGGTCGGGGATAAGCCCTCTCCCCCAGAGGCTTCTGGAACATATTTACCAGAAACGCGCCAGCATCAGCCCCTCAGCCCCTTCAGGGAGACTGACAATTCTTAAGTTCTGCCGGCGAGCTGTTCTCCAGCTCTTCCACCTTTTCTAACAGCCTTTTCTGCTGATCCATCAGCATCCCCACCTCCAGCTCCACCACCTTTTGGTGCTCCTCCTGGTCTGCCAGTGCTTTCTCCAACTTCTGGGTCGTCCGATCCTGGTCGTCCAGCCTACGTTCCATCCGGTCGACCAACTCCTTTATTGCGTCGAGACAATCTTGTTTCTGTCTGGCAAAGCCCTCTTGGATGACCTGCATCAGCTCCTCCATCGATGGCTGGGCCGTCGCAGCAGGGGTCCGAACCTCGGCCTTGTTAGCTTCAGCAGCCTCTTCTACCAAGCCCTTGCTTATCTTTCTATTTCTTCCCTTACGATCCCTTGGGGTTCTCCGTTCCCTGCACCACTGTGTGGATCCAGTGCTTAAATGTCCGCACTTTCAAAATCAGAACTCAAAGCCTCGAAAAAATCGGGAGGAAAGGTCCAAAAGTCCGGCCAGAGCGGGAGCCACCAAGTATGCGACTTACTCCCTCAGCAGCCACCGGAAGTGGTTCAATACATTTCTAACCAGCATCTGAACCCCAAAATCAGATCAAAACCTTTGTATTATTTTGTTCAAACATTTTAACACTTAGAAAGCTGTAAGACTAGAAATTCTAGATGAGTTTAGCAAATGAACATTTTACAGTTTTACATGGCATTTCTCTGACTGCTACTTTAATTTATGCACAATTTTCAACAGGATTAAAATAGAACTGAGATGGAGGAAGTTATTAGCTCTACTTGCACTTCAATAATCTCCTTAGTGATGCTGAGTTTGTGCTCTGCTAAGATCACTCAGTTCTAGACCTTGTCCCTTTGTCCAAACATAGGTACAAGAGCTAAATTCTGTCAAGGTCATACTCATTGTGGTATGAAGGAGCTATCGTAAGGCTGAAGACAATTAATATCAAGGTTAAAACTTTTTTGGTGTTTTACTTGATACAAAGCAACAATGTAGTGGCTGCTTGAAGCCAGTCATCTGATGCCCAGGATTTTACACAACATTCATATCTGTTTGCACCTCCAAAGATTTTAAAAAATAAATTTAAGTGTACCCAATTATTTTCCCCCAATGAAGGAACAATTTAGTGTGGCCAATCCACCTACTCTGCACATCTTTTTTTGGGCTGTGGGGGTGAGACCCACGCAGACACGGGGAAAATGTTCAAACACCACAGATAGTGACCTGGGGCCAGGATCTAACTTGGGTCCTCAGCGCCATGAGGCAGTAGTGCTAACCACTGTGCCACCGTGCTGCCCGCAACTCCAAAGATAACGAAGCATACTCACATGCACCTGTTTAACATTGAGACTTGGGCTAGGATGTGGCAAGTAACATCCATGCCACACAATGTCATCAAGAGAGAAGTTAATCATCTCCCCTTGACATTCAATGGCTGAGACCCAATTGTCAATATTCTCTGGTGTTCCCACTTACCACATTCTAAACTGAAGCAGACACATAAATGGCAGAAGGTACTGGTGTAGGTTAATGGCTGGGTGTTTTGCATTAATTAGCTCACTTCCTAACTTCCCAAAACCTCTTCAGCACCTAGAAGCCACATGTTAGGAGTATGAATGGAACACTCTACACTTACTTGGATAGCTGCAACAATATTCAAGAAGCTTGGCAACATTCTGGACAAAGTAGTCCATTTGCTTGGTCCCTCATCCACTGGCCTAAACACCCATCATCATTGCCAACATACTATGGCTGCAGTACATACTATCAACTGGATGCAATATAACAAGAGGCAGATGCTTCTTCAGCAACACCGCACAAACCTCCACCACCAAGGAGGACAAAAACTGCAGGGGCAGGGGAAGACCATCACCTCAGGATTTCTCTCCAAGACACACATCATCCTGACTTGAACATATAGTTCTGGAACTGACCACATTTATTTTGGGTAAAATATTTACCATTACCATGATTGGCAATTGCAAAGTCACTCCTGACAAGGTGTTAGTCAAAGCAACCATTTTGGGCAGAAACAAGTGCTCAGAGAGTGGTTTAAACCTTGTTTCGTAATCACCTCCAAGCGATGTCAGCTGAAGGTGCTGAAAAATTGTGAACGGGGAAGTTTCTAAATGTCAAATATTGTTTTTTTTATAACTGGTTGTTTACAGAGTTTCACATAAGATGATCAACACAGCCACTGGAAACAAACTGGGATTATTTAATTCATTGTCACTGGGTCAAAAGCGGCACGGCAGCTCAGTGGTTAGCACTATTGCTTCACAGCATCAGAGTCCCAGGTTCGATTCCCGGCTTGGGCCACTGCCTGTACAGAGTCTGCACCTTCTCCCCGTGTCTTCATGGATCTCCTTCGCAAGCTCCAGTTTCCTCCCACAAATCCCGAAAGACATGCTGTTAGGTAATTTGGACATTCGGAATTCTCCCTCCGTGTACCCAAACAGGCACCGGAATGTGGCGACTCAGGGTTTTTCACAGTAACTTCATTGCAGTGTTAATGTAAGCCTACTTGTGACAATAAAGATTATTATTAAAAACCCTAGAATTCCCTATATAACACAATTGTGGAGGCACCTTCATTACACAGGTTGCAATGGTTGAAGATGGTGCATCATCACATTCTTGAGGCAACAGGCTTTGGGCCATTATTTTAGCCTTACCAGTGGCGGCAGCCGCATCCCCAAGAACAAATAAAAAGAAATGAGCTTTAAGTCAGTTCTTACACTGGCAGTGCTGTCATTGCACTTAAGTACCTCATGCATGATAATGCTAACAGAGGAGGCTTAACATTCCTGTAGGTTTATTGAGAAATGATCTGCAGATGATTGCCAGGTAATTCCTTGTATTATGAGAAGTGTTGCGGTGTGTGTGCATGTGTGTGTGAGAGAGAGAGAGTGAGGGGTTACAGGGAAGAAATATTAAATTAGTGCTTGATTTCTTCGTGATATTTAAATGGCAAGAAAAGATTGAGCCAACTACCTTTAATATACTGACCACTTACATTGTAAAACCAAATCCACGGTGCCGCTCTCAAATATAATCAGTTTTGCTACATGAGCACGTTCTATGTTGGCAAACCTTTTTCTCTGGTTTTGGATTTTACATGGAGAAGAATAAAAACATTTGAAACTACAACAGCAAAACATAATATCATGCATTTCCCAATAACACACTTCCCTGAAGTACAGCAATCATCTTGCATTGTCACAGCTAATGGAAAAGACTGCAATCAATTCACAGGGAATGAAATTAAATTTTTGACGCGCCATCGCCTCTCTACATTTCTTCCGAAGATTGCTTCTGAGAATCGAAAAGAAATGTCACATCAATATGTAGTGTACATATAATTTCAAGCATCATGTAAAAATCAAAAATAGCTTTAAAGCTAGTTGACTGAACTATGAAAGAGGTATTGATTGATTTCTCCCCTAACCATCACCTCCTAACCATAAAGTATATCGTTGCTGACAGTGTGAGGGATAAAGGTTTGGGAAAATTAAGTTAGCCCGATAGTCTGGCACTCTGAATTGATCATTTCCAAATTCTTGCAGAAGCTCATTGCATACTTTGCTTTGGCACATCACGCACATTTCTAAAGCTCTCAAGTTAACATCTATCTCATGTAGCTCACAGTTAAAAGCTGTGCAGGGGTGCCTTCCAATCTGGAAAAAAAATACATTTCTGGGGACTAACCTGACCAAAATGGGAGCAAAAGAGCAGAGGTTCAATCCCCATTTTGTGCAGAGTTAAGTTGATCTCAACTGGAGTAGCACAACAAGCACCTCAATGATGAAAGGTGCTCTGATTTACAAAGGGCCAAGGGTTCTGACTATTGATCAACAGCCAGTCGTTCCTACTGCAAGTACAAATGCCCCTCGGAACTACGTATCAAATTCCTTGTCAAGGTTGCAGCATGGATAAATGGCCACTTGGATGAAATACTGGAAGCTAACCATACTTGCAGAACTGTATCCCTGAGGGCATCACAAGTCAATACCTACAAGAGAGGTTAGGAAAATGTGTCATGGAAACATAGCTATATATCGGGCACTTTTCAAATTGCACAATTCATTGCCCCTTCTACCGAGAGGTAGAAGGTTCATATTTCAATCACTGCACTGATTAGTTTAAGGTATACTGGGATTTTCCCCTTCCATTCAGAGGCTAAAGAAAAGAACAATTAATTCACGATGTCAGCAGCCATTTAACACCCAGTATCCTTCAAAGCCCTTCCAACGTATCACAGGTCCACAGCAAGGATCGTGCTGGGAGCTCTGGTGGTGACAGTTCGCTCTGGTGATGACAAATTTGAAGGGTACCTAACAGTTTCAGGCTTCCAAGAAAGCGCACAAAAAACAGCAGTTCAATACCCTGTTTTATAATAATAATCTTTATTGGTGTCACAAATAGGTTTACATTAACACTGCAATGAAGTTACTGTGAAAAGCCCTAATCGCCACATTCCTGCACCTGTTTGGGTATACTGAGGGAGAATTCAGAATGTCCAATTCACCTAACAAACACGTCTTTCAGGTCTTGTGGGAGGAAACCGGAGCACCCGGAGGAAACGCACACACACAGGGAGACCGTGCAGACTCCGCACAGACAGTGACCCAAGCCGGGAATCAAACCCAGGTCCCTGGCGCTGTGAAGCAACAGTGCTAACCACTGTTGGGGCCATAGATAAAGATATCCTGGTGAGACAGAGAGTTGAAGATAACCCTGGACCCGAGATGGAGATTTTGAGAGCCTTCGATAACTACTTCAGCCTTAAGAAAACTCTGATCATCGAAAGTCAAGATTCAACTGAAGGAGTCAAGAGGCCGGGTGAATTCATCAATTAATTTGTGAACAGATTTTATAGGCTGGCCGGTAGCTGTGGAGCATGGAGCTTTAAAACATGAGTTAATTCGCAACCACACTGTGGTCAATGTGCTTTATGACACACTGTTGGATTGCTTGAAAACCAGGGAGAATTTAACGTTGGCGAAGTTTGAACAGTTTGCAAGACAGGCAGAGCTGCAAAAGCAGAATTAGGGTGTAGTTTAGGGATCTCATGGCTCAGGAGTGATTGATCCAGCATGCAGGCCCAAATTTGGGGGTTCGGAAATCAAAAATCCCACGAGAAAGCCCGGTAAAACAGCTGAAGGGGTGGCAAGAATCCTTGCCAATATTAAAAAATTCTCCAGATGGGGCGTCAAAAAGCAGCATCGTCAAAGGGGAGGGGGGGGGGGGGGTCAGATGCTTTCTCTGTGACAAGACTGGACATTTTAAACAAATCTGCCAATCCAAAGCACAGGTTAAGGGAACAAAGCTGAAACAAGCTTCCAACCATTTTGAAGTGCAGGAAATTGGAATTACAGCATTTCAACCTGAAGATTTCTTCGGAGTAATCTAATATCCTGATGAGCAGTTTTGCTGGAAGTCCAAGGCTGGAGAACAGAGTTTAAACTGGGCATCAGGGCTAGGGTCACAGTCTTATCGGACAAATTGGACTGGCTGAAGGAAGTCGAAATCTAGCCATTGAAAATAAAGTTACAGGGACCAGGGAAACAGAACTTAAAGTGAAGGGTCAATTCGCTGCGACCCTCAGACATGAAGATAAAGAAATTAAACAATCTCTTTATATCTTACAAAACCAGCAAATATCTCTACTCAGCAGACATTGTGTTCAGGACTTTGTCTTTTAAAAAAGGTTGATGAGGTAACATTAAATGACAATGGAGTAATATTCAGGGATGAATTTGCAAAGCTGTTCCGAGGACTGGAAAAGCTGAAACCACAGCAAAAATTTAAGTCAACTGACTGTGCTGCAAGTTAAGTCTTTACAGAAGAAACATAATTCATTGGACCACAGAAGGAAATTTTAGATCTCTCACTTCTTTTTAGAGACAGGTTCAAAGAGGCAAAAACAGAATGCACATAGATGGTGATCATCCGCCAAGGACTTTCCAGACCTTGGTTGGCCATTTCAGGAGAGTGCAAGAGAATGAATCCACCGCAGAGGCAGATGATCCATTGCAAGAAGTAGTCCTAGACCTTATTACACTCTGACTGCGTTATCAATGATTGGTAAGTTTTTCTTGTCTCTTTTGAGGAGAATTGTCCTTTTGGTGAAGAAGGGAATAAAAAAGGTGAATTTGTCTAATTATTCCACAGAGCCCACCAATCACATGCATCAACAATTGCAAGTAGCCAACAAAAAGCTATCCAGGGAGAATGAGATGCTTAACTCCAAATTGGATCAAACCAATAGTGAAAGATCAGAGTTTGATCCAGAGGCTTATTTCATTGTTGATGATGGTGCAATCCTACTTTCTCCTACTGACCCCGAGATTGCATTATCTACAGCGGAGCAGTCTCATGCTGAAATGACAACACCACCTACAGAAGGCGAAATTCCTACCTTATAGTAGTAGGGAAGTCTTGAAGGGTTATCTCTTCTATCAGTTTTTCCTTGTTTGTTTTTCTCTGCTGTTGCATTCAGGTCATTGTAAGAGTCACAGCTCAAGAACCAGCTGTTGTGAGAAGCTGCTATTGTACTCCACCAATGTAGTTCTATTCCAAAGAGAAGCTTGGGGTGACTCAGCGGCTAATACTGCTGCCTCACGGTGCCTGGGACCTGGGTTCAATTCCTGCCTCGGGTGACTGTGTGGAGTTTGCACATTCTCCCCATGTCTGCATTGGCCATGTTAAAAATGCCCCTTAGTGTCCAAAGATGTGCAGGTTAGATGGGGTTACAGGGAAAGAGCGGGGAAGTGAGCCGAGGTAAGGCGCTTTTTTGGTGGGTCGGTGTGAACTTGATGGATCAAACGGCCTCCTTCTGCATTATAGGAATTCTTTTCTATTCTAGAAAGGAACACACATTCCTATGTCCTCCAATGGAGTCATAAACATTGTGGGGGTTGAAGCCTTTGTGACGTGTGGGGGAAGGGGCAGGTCGGAGTTTGATAAAAACTGGAAACAGGCTATTAACAGACGGTGGGAATGTAATGCAAATAGTTTAACAAAATAATGCAACAGTTTTAAGAATATACTTGGTTGGGATGGGGAAGAGATCTAAAGTAAAGGGTTAGTGGTAATGTTAATTAAATGATTGTGATCTAAGCATGGCATCAGGATCAGATGGCCATGAGGTGCCAAGGAAGCAAGACAGAGAACACGGTGGCCAGAGAATAACACACATAACATGAAGTCATGGATGTAAATTGTAAAGGCCCCGCTGATGTTACCCGTGAAAGTGTCTCAAAACCCCAAAGGATAACTTGAAACACCGGTTCTTAGTGGTGTATATTAGTAAACTAAAATTTTTAAAAACACAATAAAAGACTAATATACACTGTGACACTTAAGTAATTTTAATACAAAACAGTATTATCTAAAATGACCACTTATTCCCAAAATATACCCACATTCCCTTAACTCATTAAGGTATCCCTTTTCCCAAGCAACATTCAATTTTAATAACTCTGCATAGGTCAAATCCAGCTAAGAGTGACCACACAACACCGCTTCGGTGATCAAGTCTGGGAAAACACTTCCTCGTGGTTCAGCGAAGGGACAAAACTGGATCCTTTATAAGAGGATATCTGCAATCTCCCTTGGTTTTAAATGTTAGATGGATCATGCCTCCAAAGCTCGGATTATAGATGGAACTGGCCGTGACTGCTGGATAGCAAACTATCCTGCTTCCCAATAAGGATGCTAGCAGTTATCCTGTTCAGTCTGTCTGATACCCCATACTGTGGATTCGACTGCCGACCTCTCTCAAATTCCTTGCCTGGGGAAGTTATCATTTGTATCGCTCTACTGATCTCTGGTAAACAATGTTCCTGATATGGCCATTCGCACCTCAATGTCGCTAGAAGCCTGCTAATCGTGTTATGGTGAAAATCACATCTCAATATTCCTCCAGAGGCCTGGTAGTTTTGTTACTTGTCTGTTGCTTTGCTTTCATCTCAAGTTTACTGTTAACCTCATTAGTTTCCCACATTAGTGTAAGAAAAGTAAATACAGATTATCTCCGGGTCACTTCGTGGGCAAGTGAAACCTTGATGAGCCAGGAGGCAATACAGGTAGAGGCAGGGCAACATGCCAAATCACAGCATCAACACAAGCCACTCAATTCAAGGGCAACAAATGCTGGCCTTGCTAGCAATGCCCACAAATCATGAAAATATAAAGAAAAATGTTTACTTTCTGCCGTAACACATGTTTAATTTACAGTGCAATGTTGTTAAAAAACTCCATACAATAAATAACTAGCCAGAGGTATAAAGACCTAAACAACATTTCTGCATGGGTATAGAGGGACATGGGCCAATGCAGGCAATTGGGACTATCTGAGAGGTAAAACACTGGGTGGCATGGACGCGTTTGGCCGGGGCCTGTTTTGATGCTGTAAACCTCAATGACATGCATCCAGGGCTTTGCGGCCCAGGGAATTTTTACCTTGTTTTGTTCCGCGACTGATATTCCTGAACGTTACACTTCAATAAAAAATGTAATCCACCTGTCTTATATACATACATAATGGATATATATGCACAGTCACAGGGAAAAAATGGATATTGCATTTTTCTTCACAGAGTTTTCAGTGAAGCAACAAATGTCAAAGGAAGTTGCCAATTATTTAAGTAAATTTACTACAACTAGGTGGCTAGAGTAGGGCTGAACCCAGGAAAGGTCATGAGCAGAATTACTCAAATATCAGTTTTCTGCTAAGTTAACTGAGAATCACATTACAATTGATTCACCCCCCCCCCCCCCCCCCCCCCCCCCCCCCCCCCCCCCCCCCCCCCCCCCCCCCACCCTACCACCAACACACGGTAGCTGCAGTGTGGACCATCTGGAAGAATCACTGCACCTACTTGCCAAGGATGTTTTAACAGAACTTTAAAAACCTATGACATGAAGGTTCACCTCCAAGTCACAGATCATCCTGACTTGGAAAAATATTACCTTTTTTCCATTGTTGCTGGGCCAAAATTGTGGCCCTTGCTAACAGTACCTACACCACATGGATTGCAAAGTTCCAGAACAGAGCTCACCATCATTGTCACATGGCCAATTGCAAATGGGAGGTGGTGGCATAGTGGTATTGTCACCGGACTAGTAAATCACAGACCCAGGGTAATGCTCTGGGACCCAGGTTCAAACCCTGCCACTGCAGATGGTGAAATTCGAATTCAGTGCAAATCTGGAATTCAAAGTCTAAAGGTGACCATGAAACTATTGTCGATTGATGTAACAACCCATCTGGTTCACTAATGTCCCTCAGGGAAGGAAATCTGTTGTCTGGCCTACATGTGACTCCAGACCCACAGCAATGTGGTTGATTTTTAACTGCCCCTTCAAGGGCAATTAGGCATGGTCAATAAATGCTGGAACAGCCTGCGACGCCCACGTCCCTGGCACAGCCTTCAATGCCCAAGTTTCATGAACGAATAAAAAATAAACAAATGCTGGCCTTGCCGGGGGAGCCTACATTCTCGGGACAAATAAATAAATAAAAGCCAGCTGGACTCAGCAGTTCAAAGATTCAATGCCCACACTCAGGTAGTTGGATGAGAGTTGACTGCTCTCTGTTAATGGGTTAAGGAATGCTACTTTGGATTATTTAACTCTATCTCTTTTTAAAAAGGCTTACAACACTAGGTTAAAGTCCAACAGGTTTGTTGTGAATCACTCGCTTTCGGAGGGCAGTTCCTTCCTCAGGAGGAAAGCTTGGGATTCGAAACACACCTGTTGGACTTTAACCTGGTGTTGTAAGACTTCTTACTGTGCCCACCCCAGTCCAACGCCGGCATCTCCACATCATCTCTTTTTAAAAACCTTCTTGCATTTCCAGGCTGAGTCGAATTTCTGAAATGAACTCATTAGCATCATTCTGGTGTTGTTTTAGGATTGGGGTTAATGAAGACAAAAGCTTTTCTGTGATGAACCTGCAAAATAAAACTCTAATTCATTATCTTTTATGAAGACACTGCTCATTATTTGTAATGAGATTCAATTAGGATTTTCTTTGCATTTTACGATGCTAGTTTATATTTTCTGCGTGCACTATGAGATCAGAGTGGTTCATTGTGTCCATTCATTTGCCATTACAAAATGCCAATGCTCTCTGGCATATATTATGGTCACACATCGGAGCGGATTCCAGAACACTTGACTGAACTGGCAATTTGGGCCAATCTCCAACTGAGATCTCCAAATCATGAAAATGCAATCTGATGATTAATTTTGAGCTTTACCTAGCTCTACATGCAAATAAAAATTGTTTTATATTGAACTCATATGTTCAAAACATAATGAGATGCAAAATGCAACTATCTAACAGGAATGAGGCCAGTCATGATTCGTGCTTCACCTGGTCTGCAGGAAGACAATGGAAGAAGGTATGGAAGAGGGTATGCCTTCACCATACAGACCGCAATGATTTAAGGCAGTGGCTCCTTCCCACCTTCTGAAGGGGTAATTAGGTATGGGCACTGACCACATTCTGTGAAGGAATTTTTAAAAATACGACTGGCAACCAAGATCACCCAGAATTTTATTATCTTTACAATGATTGTTTCAGATCTGCTACAGATTCACCTCCGGAGGACCTAAACTGAAATAAGGCAAAACAGCACACTATTCAGTTAATTTTGTGCACTCACTGGGAGAAATTGCCCATACTTTTGACGAGATTATGACACATGATTGAGGGGAATATGAATGTCTTGGTGCAGGGTGGCGAAAGTAATTTATTTCAAGGTGCAATGTGTTATCCTGCCATCTGTTATGGGCCAGGGCTTAGAAACTCCAAAGTATATTATGAAGTCCACTTGACCTACAACCTTTATGTTGAATTAGGCTGGGATGAGCACAAGAGCCTTCCCTTCAGGTGTGATTAAACAGTCTTCCTCGACACATTAATCAAAATAAGCTTTATTCCAAGAATTTAATTAACATTTGTATAAACACACAGTAAGAATTTTTATCAATTACAAACATAAAGACGCCACACAGCTACAGTAACCTATGTATAACACTTAATGAATTCCCCCTTAACTGTTCCAATTCAAAAATTCCATAAACCAAAAACCCTTTTCAAGGGCGTGGCCCAGCACTCTGAATTCTCACTTGAATAAGACTGGCTTTCCTGAGATTCAGACCCCGTCTCACCAGCAGGTTTAAACCCTTCTGGAAAGCAAACTATGGTCTGAATTCTCCCAAAATGGGACTATGTCCCCACACCAGCGTAACAACGCTGGAATTTTACTCTGGAGATTCCTGCAGAAAAGATGGGGCTGATTCAATGATCTGCAGGGGGCTAGCACGGACTCGGTGTAATTCATGCAGCTTTAGCTGTGGAAACGGGCCCCCGCACTTCCGGTTTTGAGTTTGCACATGCGCACAGCGGCGGCCTCCAGCGGCTGCGCCGAGCGCCATGGCGGACCCGGGCCTCGGAGCCACACATAAAATCTAGACCCCCCCCTCTATCGGCCCCACGTCCAAGAATTTGACAGCGTGGGCCTGCCCCCGGCCGCCTATAAGGCGCCCCCCCCCCCACGGTGTCCGATCATCCCGCCCCCCCCACCAGGGCGACAGCGGACCGCGAGCATCCCGAACGGCAGTAGATGGTTAGAACCACGCAGTCGGGAGCAGAGGATCGCTGGGCTGGCCTCTTGTCAATGGGCCCCCAGCTGCGCGAAGTACTCCGTGATCACGCCAATTCTCGGGTCCTGGAGAATTGCCAGACCGGCGCCGGGCCTGATTTCGCCGTCAAATTGGATTCGCCGCCCCCGCACCGAACGTGATTTCAGCGCGGGGCTGTGGAGAATCCAGCCCGACATCTTTTAAGTTACCAAAGCAGGTAGCCATAATCAATGTTTTTTTTTACTGATACAGATATTTAAAATGAAAAGAGAGACAGGCCTAAACACTTATTTTCTCTGTCTGTAGTCCACAGCAGTCAAATGTGAAAGTGAAAGTAAAATCGCACAGCCACAGCTCAGCCCCACCCACAAAATGAAATCACTGAAGCCATGTATTAAGACAAAAACCTTCCTTAAAGGGACACTCGCATGACTAAACAACATGCTTCCCAGCCAGTATTCAAATGTTCCACAGGTCATTGGAACTTTTAAGATCCTTAGGGTTATTGACACGTTGGATGTGGAGAGGATGTTTCCTCTTGTTGGAGAATCTAGAACTAGGTTAACGGTGGCACAATGGCTAGCACTGTCGCCTCCCAGCACCAGGGACCCGGGTTCAATTCTGATCTTAGGTGACCGCTGTGCGGAGTCTGCACGTTCTCCCCGCGTCTGCGTGGGTTTCCTCCGGTGGTCCAGTTTCCTTGCACAGTTCAAAGATGTGCAACATGGTGGGGTCATGAGGATAAGGAGGGGCGTGGGTCTAGGTAGGGTGCTCTTTCAGAGGATTAGCACAAACTCGATCAGCCAAATGGCCTCCTTCTGCGCTGAGGGGTTCTATGGGTCACTGTTTAAATATAAAAGTAAAATAAGTAAAGTCCCTTTGAGGGGAGGGCTTACTGGTGATATTTAACCTGAGGATCACCACAGCTCTGGCGAGGGGGAAGGTTGAGAAGGCGGGCCCTTCATGAATAGCCTCAGCCATTGAACCCGGGCTGTTGGACTCAATCTGCATCACTGTCAAGGCTACTGAACTAAACCAGCCCCCGTTTAAACATAAGGGGTCACTCATTTAAGACAGGGATGAGAAGAATTTATTTCTCTCAGAGATTCACGAGTCTCCGGAATTCTGAAAAGGCAGTGGAACCAGTGTCTTTGAGAATTGTTGGGCAGAGCTGGAGAGATTCTTGATTTAAAAAGGTGTGAAAGGTTATCGGGGTGGGCAGGAATGTGGGATTCAAGTTACAATCAGATCAGCTATGTTCTTATTGAATGGTGGAGCAGGCTCGAGCGGCTGACTGGTCTCTACTCCTGCCCTAATTTCGAAGTTCATAAGCAATCGACACAGATCCTGCACGTAGGGTGCAAATGAAACAGCTTCAGCTTCAATAAAATTAACTCCTGCAAAAAAAGGTACAGTTCTGGGCTCTTCAAGCTTCAAAACCTGGTCCTTTGACCAATCTTTTGATCACCTACTCAAATATCTCCTTAGTTTGTAAACGTTGAGAAATGTTTTGGGACTTTTCACGACGTTAAGAACACCAAATAAATTCAAGGTGTTGTTGTTGCAATCCCAATCTTGACTGAAAAACATGTCTGTATTCAGTGAGGGATGGGTTTGTCCATCTGTACCAGGTTGACTTGGCATGGGTGGAGGTTCCTTCCTACAACCTTCAAACATAAATCTGAGCAGCCTAGCTGTAAAGTAACATGGGTCATTACCTCCAACAATAACTGTGGGGATCCAGTGCCAAGGATACAAAAATTAAGCGTAGAGACTTCTGCATTAGCAACCACATGTAGCCTGAATTTTAGAAGATAATACTCATTCAAAAGGTATTGGATTTTTCAATTTTCCTCTATTTAACGATTAACCCTCAGAAAGCTGAGCTGGGTCTTGTGGTTGCCTACACTGACACGCATCCGCTTTAAATAAGTGCTGATTCCTTTGATCAAGAAGCCATAAATTAACCCACAATCATGGTTTGTAGCTCCTTTAAAGGATGTAATTCTTTTAAAATATTTGTAATCAATCACTGCATACTCTCCATAATTTGATCAATCCTTGAAAGGTTAAACATTTGGACAATATTTATGAGAACTTTCATTTGCATTTTACTCTTTATAACTGCTGTACTTTGAAATGCTCTCTGTGCAAAGTAAACATGACCATAAGGTATGAAAATCTTCTATCTAGCATCTTCCGCTATCTCTTGGCACGATGCCTCTATCTTTAGATCAATCATCACTCCACTTGAATAACCAAACATAGCCCTGAATATCAGAAATAAATCCACTGACCTAGAAGGGACAAGGCCAGAGCTTTCAAATGATTTTCTTTCTAATCACAAAGAATTTGATGAAGAGACTCATGTGGGATAAGAAAGATAATCCCAGATAGAACATGGGAATACAGCAAAGAAAGGGGATTATCTGCTAACCTTGTTTTGATCATGCACCCTATAGTAGCTCAGTTATTCATAGTGCACAATCAAAACAAATCCTGAAGCAGTAACTTTATAATTGTCCCACTATATCTCTCATCAAGCCGAACAATAAACCCGCATCCTACTGACTGAGAGCAAAGTCGCAACTAAGCAGCACGGTAGCACAAGTGGCTTCACAGCGCCAGGGTCCCAGGTTCGATTCCCCGCTGGGTCAGTGTCCGTGAGGAGTCTGCACGTTCTCCCCATGTCTGTGTGGGTTTCCTCCCACAGTCCAAAGACTTGCAGGTTAGGTGGATTGGCCACGATAAATTGCCCTTAGTGACCAAAAAGGTGAGGAAGGGTTATTGGGTTACAGGGATAGGGTGGAAGTGAGGGCTTAAGTGGATCGGTGCAAACTCGATGGGCCGAATGGCCTCCTTCTGCTCTGTATGCTATATGTTCTAAGCAGCATCTGATAAGGAAGTCAGTATTTAAACTGACTATCCACGTTTCAGAATAGACTCATTGTTATAATTACTGGGTAAACATCCCAGTTTTAGAAAACATGGTGGGAAACAGGTGGTTCGATCACACCATATTATAGAAACATAAAGAAGTTTTCCCATGCCATATTATCTCTTAAAACTTGATAGACAGACATTTCGGTCAATTAGATGAATTATAATTATTTTAACCCAATCACAGTCAGAAAAGGGACAGAACCTAAAAAGATTATCATTTCCTTACGAGACCGAGAGAGAACCTCTTTTGCTCTCTCCAAAATCATCATCTCTCTCTCTCCGAATTCATCTCTGACCTAACCTTTGAAATCTAGTTCTACTTTGCTTTGCAAACAGCTATGTCCTTTTGTTCCATTTTTGTATTGTGCATTTTGATCTGAAGAAATTCCCACAAACTGAATTGTATTTTGAATTCAACTCAACCATCTGTATTTGCGTTGGACAAACAACTTTCTAGATTCCGTAGCCGCATAAAATTTGAATTGCTCAGTAGATTTTGAAACTGACATAAATAAAGCTAGACTTGACTTCACCCAAGAAGCTCAGTCTCGAGTTCTGTAAGATTAATATATAGCGTGACGACACATAAATATATTAACAAAGTACAGATCCATCACCTTGGCTGCCATTTTTGACGGACATTCTCGAAACAAAATTCAACAACAATGAGCAACTAACGGCCTTGCTGCAAAACTCAGACATCCAACATGTACAGTCCCTTCTCTTTGCTTGACCCCAAAGAGGAGCGGATATATTGCATTGAGTTTTTCTTGGGGTTCAGAAGGGGAGTTGGTTGCGGTGATGCATTGCTTAACCACACTGCAAATTAGACAGCACAATGCCTTTGATTAATATCCTTGCCTAAACATGCTGCCTGTGCTGATGCTGTGGTTCCTTTGGACTGTAAGAAAACTCCCATTCCAGTGGGAGAATTTGGGGAATGGTGGCACAGAAGGTAAACTGCATGTGTCTGTTGACAAAGCTCCATAGGAATTCTGATTTACAAAGCATGACTTTCGATGCAACTGCACTCCAGCCTTCTTTTGATGGGAATATTTTGATTTTGTTTTTCTCCAAGCACAGGGTCAATGACAACACAATTGCAAAATACTGCAGATGTTGGAAATCTGAAATAAATGTAGAAAAAGCTGCAAGCAGAGTGGTTAGCACTGTTACTTCACAGCGCAAGGGACCAGGTTCAATTCCCGCTTGGGTCACTGTCTGCGCGGAGTCTGCAAGTTCTTCCCGTGATTGCGTGGGTTTCCCCCGGGTGCTCAGGTTTCCTCCCACAAGACCTGAAAGATGTGCTATTAGGTGAATTGGACATTCTGAATTCTTCCTCTGTACTCCAACAGGCGTCGGAGTTTGGCGACTAGCAGATTTTCACAGTAACTTCATCGCAGTGTTAATGTAAGCCTACTTGTGACACTAATAAAGATTATGAAAAAAAAACTCAGCTGGTTTGGCAGCAGCTGAGGAGAGAGATTAAACGTCATTGCTTGAAAACATTAACTCCATTTCCTCTCCATTGATGCCGCCAGACTTGCTGAATATTATCATCAGCAAGCAAGGTTTCACTTAGTTCAACTATTGTAACTTCAGATTTCAATCATGCTTATTGTTTGACAAAGAGTCATCCAAACTCAAAATGTTAGCTCCCTTCTCGCTTCACAGATGCTGCCAGACCTGCTGTTGTTGTTTCAGATTCCAGCATCCACAGTAATTTACTTTTATGCTTATTATTGTGTTCATCCAAAAAAATGTATTTGTTTGTTTAACCTTGATTCCAAATCACTCTGACATCTCTGTTTAAGTTGCTGATATGCTCCCACTATCCTGCTAATATTCATTTTTGTGAGCGTCACAAAAACTCTCAATCTTCGAGTTGGTTCTTAAACAACAAACTATAATTTTAAAATTTATGTAAATCACAGCCACACACTTGCTTCCTGATCATCATTCACGGAGGACAACTCATTAGATTAGAATGCCTCATCATAGAATTTCATAGAATTTACAGTGCAGAAGGAGGCCATTCGACCCATCGAGTCTGCACCGGCTCTTGGAAGAGCACCCTACCCAAGGTCAACACCTCCACCCTATCCCCATAACCCAGTAACCTCACCCAACACTACGGGCAATTTTGGACACTAAGGGCAATTTATCTTGGCCAATCCACCTAACCTGCACATCTTTGGACTGTGGGAGGAAACCGGAGCACCCGGAGGAAACCCACGCACACACGGGGAGGATGTGCAGACTCCGCACAGACAGTGACCCAGTCGGGAATTGAACCTGGGACCCTGGAGCTGTGAAGCAATTGTGCTATCCATAATGCTACCGTGCTGTCCATAATGGTAGATACTCTCATGAAACATGCTTAACACATCATCAGACTGTTAAAGCATTGAACAGAATCACTTCCGGTGGCAGCTGTGAAGGAGTAAGCCGCACATTTGGTGGCTCTGATCTGGTCAGACTTTTGGACCTTTCTCCCGGATTTTTTCCGATTTTAAACGGCAAATTCAAAGGCTCAGGCAATTGGACACCGTTTCCATGTATCGGTGCATGGAGAAAAGGACCAGAAGTGCACAAAAGGGCAGAAACAAGAAGTTAGCCACAAACTGTGTTGGAGCTGCAGCGGGAGACAGTATGACCGAGGACCGGACCCCTGGGTGGCAGCGCAGCGGTGATGCAGGCCACCCAGGATGGTTTTGCCAGGCATAAGCAGGAATGTTTGGACCCGATTAAAGAATCAATCGATCGGCTAGAGAGCAGATTGGATGACCAGGATCGGGCGATTCAGAGGTTGAGAAGGCGCTGGCTGAACAGGAGGAGCATCAAATAGCGGTAGAGCTGGAGGTGGGGATGCTTCGGGAGCAGCAGAAAAGGCTCCTGGAGAAGGTGGAGGACCTTGAGAACCGGTCCCGCCAGCAGAACTTAAGAATCGTCGGGCTCCCGGAGGGGGCTGAGGGAGCGGACGCTGGAGCATACGTAGCGGGTGTGTTTGAAAAGCTGCTGGGGGAGGGGGCATTCACACGACCGTTGGAGGTGGACAGGGCGTACCGAGCGCTTGCTAGGAAGCCGCAGGGGGGAGGGGGACCCTCCGAGGGCAATGGTGGTGAGATTCCATAGGTTCCTGGACAAGAAATGCATTCTTCGGTGGGCCAAGCGAACGTGGAGAACTAAGTGGGACAACAGCATCCTGCGGGTGTACCAGGACCTGAGCGTGGAGGTGGCAAGGAAGAGGGCAGGCTTTAACCAAGTCAAATCTATTTTCTTCAAGAAGCAGGTGAAGTTCGGTCTGCTGTATCCGGCGAGTCTTTGGGTCACGCATGAGGACCAGCATCACTATTTTGAGTCGCCCGATGAGGTGCTGGACTTTGCTAAAAGAAAAGGACTGGTGGGGGTCTGAGAACTCTCGGACTTTGAGACAACTTGTTGGCCTACATTGGGCCCCTTTTTTCTGTTTTTGGTTTTTCCCCTTTGTTTTGGGGGTTTTGTTTTCCTGTTTTTGGATTGGTTATGTCTTCTCTTGTTGTTTTGTGTCTGTTTTGGGGGCTCTGTTTTAAGGGAGGGGGTGGGGGGGGGGGGGGGGGAGGGAAAAGTCGATTTTTCAGTTTTGAGTTCTTTTTCTCGGTAGATGTTGGTAATGTCCCTTTTGATTTTATTGATGTGCACTTTTGTGGGATGGAGACGTGCCTGTTTGAGTTTCGGAGGGTGGTGCTTTTGTCTTTGTGTTTTCTTGCTGTTGGGTGTTTGTTTGGGGATTGTTAGATGAGGGAGTTTGTTTGTATGAGCGGGGGGAGGGGAGCGAGGGAACAATAGGTGGGAAACCTCTTGGCGCCGGGGGCGGAGGCCACCAAGCTAGCTGGGTGAGCTAGCTCACGGAAGCACAGTAGGGGGTGTGTATACGTTTAGTTTACTAGATGGCTTATGTTTTAGAATAGTGTTGCTGGGAGGGGGGGGGGGGTTCTGCTGACGAGGGAGGGACTTCGGTGGAGGGACACTGAGGAGGTCGGGGATGGGGGCCGCCGTGGGGCGGGCCGGAGAAGGTGCAGCACAGGGGCTGGAGGCAGGCCCAAGCAAGAGGATGGCTGATCTGCAGGGGGCGGGGGGGGGGGGGGGGGGGGGGGGGGGGGGGGGGCACTTCGCCCCCCAAATAGGCTGATCATCTGGAATGTACGGGGGATAAATAGGGCCAGTAAAGAGGGCATGTGTGTTTGCGCACCGGAGGGGATTGAAGGCGGACGTGGCAATGCTGAAGGAGACGCACATGAGAGGAAAGGCTGGATTAGTTATGTTTTCACTCGGGATTGGATACAAAGACTAGAGTGGTTGCGATCTTGGTTAACAAGCGGGTGACATTTGAGGTGGGAAGAATAGTCTTGGATGTGGGAGGTCGATGTATCATGGTTAGTGGCAAGCTGCAGGGGATGAAGGTAGTGCTGCTCAATG